>NC_053402.1:258655-316155 GCF_016859285.1 Xiphias gladius | reverse complement strand
TGCCCCCAAGTGGTTGAAAAAATCTATTAATGCTCCTGTAATGCAACAAAATGTAAGTTGGTACATGTCTGTTAATATGGATGTTTGTGTGCGCTTCTATGTGTATCTGCAGCTTCTCGCCACAGTCTTGTCCCAGTCTGCCAAAGCTAAGGAGCACCTGCTGGAGCAGTCCAAGTCTGTGGACCAACCTGCAGGTAGGACAGGGGCACAGTAACCATACCTGCAAGTGTTCTGAAACCGGTGAGAACGAGGGGCAGGGAACATATCTTTTAAATAGAGAGAAAAGATGAAACCCAGGGAGCTAGAGAGTTGGTTTAGAAAAACAAGAGTCACAATCCACTGGGCTTTAAAAAAAAAGGCATCACATTACATACACACTTGTATACACACAAACACACACACAGAACTTGGCTGGTTTAACAGACAGATGGCAAAGGAAGGGGATGTAGGAGGAAGTATAGAAGGGTGTGATTGCTTAAGAAGGTTTGTTATATCTTTGAAAGCAAGAATTTGTTTGTTTGCTTTTCAAAGCAATAAAAGGAGGGTGACCAGAAAAAAATCAGTTAGTGGAGGAGGTTAGAGGTCAGGTTTGGATGATGAGTAAACTCATCTGTTGATCGGAGCAAGTTTACAGTGATAGGGCAACAGTTTGAAACTGGCCAATGATATTTCTCCCAGCAGGCTCTGCCAGTTCCTCTCGGACATCGAGCCAGTCGGCCTGTCCGCTCCATGAAGCGCCGCCTTATGACACCACGGCAACCAGGAAGGGGGAGGGGCCAGGCGAGGGGAAGGTAGGACCGTCCGAAAACACACATGAGTAAGGAGACAGTCCCCGCTATCAACATGTAACTGCAGCATGATGAGAACGTAGCTCCTCAGTCACCTAAACCAAAACACTCTCCCACTCTTGTACACACACACACATAGACATAGACATACACACACACACACCAGGATGTCCCAGCGGTTTCTCTCGCAACTGGCCTCGTCCGTGCTGCGAGTGTTCGGATGCAGCCATGACACGGTGAGTGTGTGAGTGGAAGATCCCCGGCTTGATCTCGTACGAGTCTGTGAACGAGGAATCTTGTGTGTGTGTGTGTGTGTGTGAGAGAGAGAGAATCCTTTCCTTCATTTGTTTATCTATTACCAGCTATCCATCGTTATTCACTCCTTTTAGTTGCAGCCTCTCTTCTTCCATTGCGGTATTTTTCTTCTTTTGCTGAGATAAATGTCTCTAATTCAATCATTGCTAGGTGCACCTTAGGTAAGCAAATTCTGCTTAAAGGTATCGGTATGTGTAGGTTTGTGTGTGTGTCTGTGTGTTCGTGTGTGCTGGCAGGTACCCAGCACTGTGCATGGCATGGGTGTACTAGCTTGGCACAAGAAGTGTGAATTTTGAGCTCACACCATGTACAGTAAGTTGTCATTTACTGTAGCGTGTGTGTATGTGTTTGTTTGCATACGTGCATTCAAGTTCATGTCTCATTTTATAATAATTTGAAGCTTGATAAACCAGTGAGCGTATTTAAGTAGCAGGTGGTTGTGGTGCTTGTGTGAATCGCTTGCCTGTGTGTGTGTGTGTGTGTGTGTGTGCTGTCATGTAAGCCATGTTCTATCATGACCATCTGTCAGCTACAGTCCTGGTTCCGTAGTACCCAGCGTCCTAATATTTCCCTCGGCAGGGTAAAGTGGGAGAAAGAGGGGAAGGAACACCATTTGGTTTTGAGGGACAATGTGGAGGAAGACGAGGGTCAGGAGGAAAGATAAAGAAAAGGAGGAAAAAAGGAGAAGAGAGACAAAGAATGGAGACAGATAAAAAAGAGACAGGACGAATGTGGAAGTTTAAAGAGAAACAGAGTGTGTGGTTTTACATTCAAACCCGGTGCTTTAGCTCTGTTCCCTGCTTTCACCAGCATCAGCATTTAGAGCAGGACATTGCAGCAAATGATCAGCTATTTTAAACAGGTCATACATTTATCTAAAGTCCCTTACAGCTGATCAGGATTGGGCTGCACCAGCTATTGATGAAATCATCACTACGTTTATGTGTGAAATCCTTCCTTAGTTCTAACTAGTGATTTATTTGATTGGGTTGCACAAATAAAACTTGAAGAATGTCTTAGTAAACACTTCAGTAATGTACAAATGGCTTGCTAGGTAACACCTGTAGTGCTGTCCAGTCAAAGACAAATAGCTATGTAAACAGGAAGCTGTAGTGTCGCAATCGGTAGCTTAACTGCCAAAAATAAGTTCCAGCAGGTCAAAAAATACATAAAACTTAGAGCAGCTACAAACAGTATTTTTATTATAACAATGCATCTAATGACAATGTGAAAAATGTGACCATATGAAAGTATAATGATGAACCTACAGAAAATTGTCACCCAAATCTGCAGCTCCCCTCAGCTTTATATACATTTACAGCCAGTTTCAGCTCATTGTTTAGCTAGACATCTTTAGTGACTAGCTGGTGAACATAGTGGCGCATGTAGAAGCTACAAAGGAGTTGTTAGAGACCCAAAACAGAGCCAAAGGAGAGTGACTATTGGACTTACTGTCCATGTTCCAGATGAACAGAGATATGGCTCTAAATGGATGATAATGTCTCTCCATAACTGCTGGATGTATAAATTTGCCACTGTTTGCTAACAAGTTTGCCATATCAACTTAAGACGTATATGATGATATGCCAATGTTGTGTTCACAACTTGTTTCCACTGCCCCCAAGTGGACAAAAATCATGCATGGCAGGTTTGAGCTGCAGGCCACTGTATGTAGGCGTTACTTTTATTTTTAATTCCTAGTACTGTGTGCATTTAGGTTCAGCCATCTCAACATCAGACACATCTCCAGCGCATTTTTAACGCTAAGCCACAGTCTTAGAAGATAAAATCACCGTAAGGGTAATTAGCTAAGAGTTGCTAAGAGTAGCTAAAAAAAACACAAGCTAAATTAGCTGCTGTTTTGTGAGTATTTAAGGAAGGTAGGTGAGGTGGTACATTTTTATGTGTAGACCTTTTTTATATGATCCATTCCTGTTTCCATGTTTTAAAAAGTTATTTCAAACATAGCTACAACAAAGTTAAAACATTCACCCACATCGAACCAAACAAGAAATAATTCTAAAAGTGCACGAATATCTGAGGAAAGATTTTTGCTGTGGGGAAGTGTGTGACAGTGTGTGTATGCTTTTACAATCTTTTTTTTTTAGAGTGGTCACCACCACACTACAGCATTTTCTGGCCTCTCTCCTTCAAAGGCAGAATGCAAAAGAAACAACGTGAATTCTATTTTTCCTTTACTTTCCAGCTTTGACGGGTCAAATGCAGATTGGCCTGCTGTTGCTAATCTACAGCTCTTGCTGGAGCACACCAGATACTTTAGGCAGGGCCTTCCTAACTTAAGCCTGGTTTTCACGACATGACCAAGCAGGGCTAACCGGGGCTAATTCGCTGACTTTAACAGGAGCCAGATGTTACAACGCCAGTGAATTATTATAATCATTTATAAATGTATAAGAAATTGTCTTTTTTGTTGTTAGTGCAGATATACTGAAAGGACATACTGACAGACAGGATCCAAGGAAAACAGTCCCTTGCTACAGGGGACTATATAATAGTTCCCTGTACTAATATAACAAATTGTGGCGTCTGTTTGGCCCTACTTGGCCCTGCTGGGGAAAAATGGCTGTTGAAGAAGCAGACATGGAGCCAGTGACCGCATGCCCCCTGTCTTCTCTCCCGTAGAGCTCAGAAGCCGTTGTCCAATGGCTGAGCAACTTTCAGCTGCAGGTCTACGCTCCAAACTTCCTGGGCGCTGGGTATGACTTGCCCACCGTTAGCCGAATGACCCCCGAGGTAAGGCAACTGAACCCTGACCCCCTGAACCCCAGAGAGGTCACAGGCACCTCCAAGGACCACAATGGAAACAACTTTGATTTGTGCTGTACTTGATGTTTTCAAGATGCATGTACCATGTATCATCATTTCCTTGAAGAAAAATCTCAAATGAGCACAATTAAACCACTCAACCAAATTGTTCTCAGTTATTCTTTCCCTTCCTCCTGCCAAACCTGCCCTGGTTTAACCTTTCACCTCTCACCCTTGACCTGGTTTTGACCAGCATCTCACCCTGACCCCTTGTAAATGTCATGACTGCACCGGTGAGGTAGTCTAAAAACTGCACATTAAAATCAACTAAAATGTTATTGTCAGGCCCATTTATCACGTAAATTAAGTAAATTCAAAATATTTAAAAGGACGAGTGGGCTCAAAATGCAAAGTGCATAAACGAAGCATCCTATCACAATTCTGACAAGTTGCTGGATTGGTTTGGGGCCATGTCTAGCTTAGTATAAGTATAAATGTACGTTGTGCTTTGGGCATTATATTTTCTTAAAGAAATAGTTTAGACACTTTGGAAAACACGCCTTTTTTCTTTCTTGCTGAGAGTTAGATGAGAGGATAGATACCACTCTCATGTTTGTAAGTTAAATATGAAGCTAACGCCAGCAGCTGATTACCTTGGCTTACCGCAAAGATTAGCTGTTACCCCCTTAGTCTTTGTGCTAAGCTAAGTTACCAGGCTGCTTGCGGTAACTTCATATTTACTGTACAGGTGTAAGAGTGGAATCGGTCATGTCATCTAAGTCTTCACCAGAAAGTAACTAAATGTGTTTTGCAAAATTTCAAACTATTCCTATAAAAAGGGTAAATTTTCAGTAACCTCAGTCTGATGTTTCGAAGCTGAAAGCCTAATAAATTAACTTGCATACTGTATGACAGCCATGTAAAAGTAATGCCAAGGCAAAATCTTTCCATTTACTCCTCAAAGTGGTTTAAACGTGTACTACGCATTTTTTGGTCATTAATATAAAATTAAACCTTGCATCAAAACCTGGTTATTCTCTGCTAGGGCTGTCACTTTTTCAAAAAGTCAAGTTTGAGCGAATTCAAACTGGCATGTAATTCAGTAATTTTGCCGACAAAATTCGTCCACACACTGCGAGATGCTTTGGAGTCGTGAGCATCCGATTAGCACTCCCTTGCTCGCTAGTGATGTCCTCCATTTTTATTGATTAGCTTAGTTTTCTGATAGATCAATAGGACAGCAATAGATCAAGCTGATAGTGAAGTTTTAGAACCCCCTCTGCTGGAAGAGAAGGTGAACTACTTGAAATGCTCTGATTAGCTCATAGACTGTAAATTTAGAATTTGAACAGGTCATTGCAGTTCAAATATTTATTTTTTTCCCAGGTTCCAACAAATTTATTCAAATTTAGAATAAAAAGTCACAGTCCTGTAGTCTAATGTGATGAGGTCACTCCCATTACCAAACCCACGTAGTTACAACTCCCAACATTGCACCCACACTCAGATTTTAGCCAGCCGCTTTAGCTCTCCAGCCTGCACATACAGTCTTCAGTTGAGTCTCATGGCTCTTACCAACGGCACAGTGTAAATATGATATGTAAATAATATTAAAACTAAGGTAGTCGTTTTCATTAAGTGTTAGTTATCTGCCCTGGAAGAAGTGTTAGACAGCATAAGTAAATGGATGGCAGGTGAAAAAAGTGGATCATTTAGTGTTTACATACATCTGATCGGCTGATTCTCAGGAGTTGGTGGGGACAAAACCAGAGCTAAAAGGCCAGAAAATATTTGAGTTAAATTGGTCAAGTGGCCAGAAACACGACTCCAAATGAAGGCTAATGTTGCTCTGTGTATGCTTTGGTGCGTCAGTTGGCCTGTGTTTGCGAAATGTTAACCATAACAACTAAACAAGCTGGTTGTATATCACAGTTGTGTTACTGCGGGTCTCGGTAAGTCTCAGTGTCTCCTAGTGAGTACTCACTTCATGCAGCTGTAAGTTACTAGAACAAGTGTTGAAGGAAAAGCCAAAGCACCGGCCATCTGCTTAATGAAAAGCTTAAAAGCTCTGCACACATATTTCTATTTCTATGATTCCTGTACCAAATTAAGCACGTTTACCCTCTGAAAGTGATGAATTTTTAGCAATAAGTGAAATCACAAGTCACCAAATCAAGTTCTGTTCACTTACCAAGGGCAGTATTACTAAACCTGTGGAAACAGTTGTAAAATGTCTTGAGTTTTCCAAAGGATGATGACCAGGGTTTTTTTTTTTCAGTAGTAACCCTGTTTTATGAACTTGGGTTTTGGAGTTTGAGGAGGTTTACCAGGCAGGGAGGATCTAATGAAAAATCGAGTTGCATCAGGGGAAATGGAATATCCAGTGTTTTTATAGCCTGACCCATAGTGGGGACAATCTCAGCGTCTGCTGCTTTGATTTTGACCAATCTCTTTTTTTCTCTATCTTTTGCGACTTAATAAAAATGTTAAATTGCTGGAGTACCCCTTCAAACTAAATATTTAGAGGAGCAAATATATGTTCATATTTTGATATCGCATCAGCCTACACAACAATGCGCCTATAATGGTTTTTGTGTAATTTCACTGCATCATATGTTCAAATGGCACCAGGTTTTTAAAATAGTTCACCAGAATACAGTCTGAATTCCTGAAGCCAAAAAATAGAAAGATATCAAATTACATTAAAAACGTAAGCATTAATAATAAGATCTGGTTTACAGTACATCTCCATGTACTGACATTCATTTTATTTTACTCTCACTTCCATTTTGAGCTGCCAATGTATAAGGCTCAGTTCAGCTAAATACATTAAAAATAAACAATTTGGACTCACAGTAGATGTGTATATATATAAATATATATATATATATATATATATATATACATATATGTATATACATACATACAACCCCCTAACCCTCTCCTCACTTTCAACACCACTGCTGCCTGTCCCCAGGATCTAGACTGATGCTCTCTTCCACGCTCACCTACATACAAATAATTTATAGCATATATGAATTATTTGTATATATACGCTCACTGCAGTCGTAGTTGCATGCTGAAGGGTTCAGAGCAGAGCTGACTTAATTAGCGCTTCGTTATCAGGGACATGTCATAAAATCTTTGTATTTTGTGTCACATCTGTAGATAATTTATGACTTATGCAACCGTGTGTGTGTGATGAGTGTTGAATGTTTGTCTGTGCCTTTAAAAGTATGTGTGACATTGACAGGATGATGCACTGCATTTTTTCGTTAACTACAGTTCTTTATCTGCACTCTATAATTCTCTTAGTTTGAATGTATGACCTTGAGTATAGAAGTAAGAGCTGAATTTAAATGAAATTATGGAGAATCGAGCTGATTGACTTCTCGTGGGTGCTTCATTTTTAGTTTTGCTTCCCTTGCTTTTCTGCTTTTTTCATAATTTTGAGACATTTACATTTTCCTCAACTGGCAGAAGCTTTCATTAGTCATGCTGTCTCTTGGTTCTTTGTGTTGAAAGTTTTCCTCGGTGTGTGTGTGTTTGTGCATGAGAGAGACTGAGGAGGGGAGTAGATTTTAGTGGAGGAAAAGCCTGCACTTGCAACTACTGTAGCTTACTTACTTACTTGTGTGTGTGTTTGTGTGTTTTTGTTTAGGATCTGACAGCTATTGGAATAACTAAACCAGGTCACAGAAAGAAAATGACATCAGAGATAAACAAACTGAGTGTCTCAGAGTGGCTGCCTGATCAGAAACCTGTGAGTAAAACTCAAGACACACACACACACACACACACACACACACACACACACACACACACACACACACACACACACACACACACACACACACAAACACACACACACACTCTACGCTTTAATGAGCAGTTATTGCAGATACTTGCCTAGTATAGTCACTGCTAGTGACTATACTGCTAGTCATGCTAAAAGTCTTAGTGTATACAGTATCATATCTCTGTTGGTTCATCAAAAAAGGCCAGATGTGTTAATTGGCTGCTCTGGTTAGTAGTCTGAGCCTCTTTCCAGAGGCAGGCTACCAGCTTTAGTGTTCTAGTGCTGGCTAGCCTGGTGAGCAGTCATGTTTCTGGTGTTCCTATAGGCCAATCTAGGAGAGTGGCTGTCTGCCATTGGTCTAAGCCAGTACCACCAGGTGTTAGTGCAGAACGGTTATGAGAACATCGACTTCATCACTGACATCACTTGGGAGGACCTACAGGAAATAGGCATTACCAAACTGGGTAAGTCATACAGCCATACCTCATACACGTTAATACATTTTTTACATTCGAATGTTTAACCACCTTTATGGTTTCCATATCCCATTCAAAGCATCCGAGTCTGCTGCAATCAAGCTTCAGCTGGATGGACAGTGATTTGTGCACAGTAAAGAAAGTCCTCCTTCCAGTTGGGAGTACTAACTGGTTTGGGGTAGGGTGAAGGTTAGGTTCGGGTTAAGGGAAGGGGAAACACATATCGATGGGGAAATGGACTTCAATTCTCAGGGAATCTACCCCCGGCACTGTGATCTAACGCCGACTCTAAGTTATTGAGCCCAGGGTTTGACTGTGTTTTCTGCAACAAGCATTTATGTGTATGGAATTTCATGGGGAGACAGCTACCCTCTAACACATGAACAGATGAACGGGTTCAAAATATTCCTAGTGTGGCGTGTGGAGCCCTGAAACTGACAAAATGAAAAAAAAGGTTACCAGACAAATCAAAAATATAGCCATACTAGAGTATGAACAAAATAATACTGTAATACTATGGTGTCTGTGAACTTCCAAATAGCGTTAGCTGGCCAAAAAGCTTTAGCTACTGTTAAAAGTGTACACAGTGATACTACAGCAGTACACTGAATATTATATGAATGATTAACATTAAGTCCACTGGCTGGTGTAGTTTTATGATAAACGTTGGTTTCAGCTAGGTAGCTGGTTGAAAAGGCTAGTGCTCACTGTGTTTAGCCGTTAGAGTTTTCCGTTAAGCTAGCCCTCTCGACTGCTGAAAAGGGAAATGTTAGGTGGCGAAAATGGGAATAGATAAATGATTCAATGTGTGCCAAGGGCAAAATTTAATTAAAAAATTAAGGAGTCGAAAAGAAAATATAATATATAATATATAGAATATGTAATAAGTGAAAGATAAATAGAGGAGTAAATTTTATGAAGATGCTTTTGTTCTAACAAACTGATTAATTGTTTAAGGAAAAGTTTAAAGCTTTATATTTCTTTTTACACTGCATTTCAATTATTGAACTGAGAATCATATTTATTGATGTGATTAATTATATATTTTTTTAATAACCTTTCACTGTATTTTGTTTTGGGGGCTTCATAGTTGCAGTCTATGTTCAACTTTTAAGTGGAGGAAACATCTATGTCCTGTATATAATAATAGAAATGGAAATAGTTAAATAAAAAAATTAAAAATTATATCTAAAATAATTAGTTATCTCCTAATTTTCTTAAACAAACAAGGACTGCAATTGTAATATGATGATGTGTTAGGCCACCAGAAGAAGCTGATGCTGGCGGTGAAGCGACTGGCTGAAATGCAGCGCGGTTCAGAAGGGCGGGCCTCCCTCCGAAAGAAGCCCCCACCAATCACACAGCAGCAGGAAGTCATGTCAGTGGACAGCCCCCCTCCAGACGGTAAGCTAACAGATGATAGTTTGATAATGATGAACTTTTAATGAGATCTAAACTGACTTATCTAATGAGGTCTTTCAGTGGCCAAAGATCTTCCCTTCCAGTTTTATTTCTCTAACAGAACAATAACGACCTCCTCTCCTATTTAAATTGATCTTCATATTAATTTGAAGAGTGTCCTCCTCTCCTCAGAGGTCATGTCTCCAAAGATGAGCACCTTCCAGGACAGCGAGTTGAGCACTGAGCTACAGAGCGCCATGACCCAGCCAGGTCAGGAGGTCAAAGCTCAACGAACACGCAGTCTCAGCAAAGACCATGATGAGCTGATGACAGGAGGTGGAGGAGGAGGTACTGGGCCTCCTAAGAAGGAGGCGCGGACTATGAGGCAGCAGAGCAGCCAGGGAAGCACCTCCTCCCACAGAGGCAGTGTCTCCTCTCAAGGCAAACACCGTCACTCCCACTCCCATTCCCAGCCTGCTCCTCCCTACACGCCCCCTCATACCCCTACCAAGACTAGAACCTCATCTTCTTCCTCCACTTCCTCTGTCCAGAGCGCAGCTTCCCCGCAGGCCAAACCCAAGCCAACCCCCCAGTTCATCCAGGGGGAGAGACCGCAATCGCCACGCCCACAGCCCCCTCAGTCTCCGACCCACCGCGGAGGTCCGTGTCCCCAGCTTCAGCCTCAGCAGCAGCAACAGCAACAGCAGCAGCAGCAGCAGCAGCAGCAGCAGCAGCAGCAACCTCTAGTCCAGCCACCACACCAGGCACACCCTCAGCACCACCCACAGACACAGGTCATGGATGTCAGGGAAAGCCAACAACCACAGGTCCCTCTGCTCTGTCTTCCACCAGAGGCTGAGCTGGCTGAGGGAGAAGGAGCAGAGTCTTCGGCGCTCCAGAAGAAACGCGCCCACAGCCTCAACCGATACGCCGTGTCAGATGGTGAGTGTGATGAGAGGGCAGGAGGACGAGGAGGTGGAGGAGGAGATGCAGAGGTAGTCGTAGGTCAGAGCTCAGTCATCATCGGAGGGGAAGGAGGTAAATATGCCACAGTGACCCACCGCGTCAGCCGCAGCCACTCCGTCCGCAACCAGGACAAGAACACCAATCGCAACCAGTCGCAGTCCTTTGCTCTGCGTCAGAAGAAAAAAGGCCCGCCACCACCACCGCCCAAACGCTCCAGCTCTGCCATCTCCAGCTCCAACTCCAACCTGATAGATGCCAATGCACAGCCGCACACACTCACCACAACAGGGGGGATGCTGGACGTGTCCTACCACCAGCAGCGGCGTGCCAGCGACCTTGGTGTGTCCGTGGACCCAGGTGCCGTGGAGACGAGCAGCATGGGTAGTGTGAGGAGCATCGCTGCCATGCTGGAAATGTCTTCTATAGGGGGTGGAGCCAAAGGCATGGCACTGCAGAAGAATTTCCTGCAGGTATTGTAGAGAACACTTTGTCTGAGTCATGGTAGAAATATTGTCCACATACACATACATATACATATACATATACGTATACGTATACGTATATGTATATGTATATGTATGTGTATATGTATATGTATATGTATATGTACATGTACATGGATATGTATATGTATGTGTATGTGTACAGTGGGGTTCAAAAGTCTCAGTGAGAAAATGGTCTCAGACTTTGGACCTACTGTATATATACATATATTCTTCTCTAAAATGGCAAGTATGAACATTTCTTTAACAACCAATGGCATGGTTGTGTGTACCAGGTGGGGAAAACACGTGATGCCATTGGTCTGGATGGCGAAGTGGTGAACCGACGGCGGACCATCAGTGGCCCCGTCACTGAGCTGGTAGCCGCTGCCAGGCGCAACCAGCCAGCTCCCTCAGCTCTCCCATCTCTCTATGTCCAACCTGAAACCTCGCCTCCAACTGTACATTCCTCCTCCCCCCACCCTCCATCCTCCCCCCATCCCAGCTCGGGAGGCAGTGGCAGCTCATCAGAGAACCTGCCGTTTGCAGAGGAGGGAAGCCTGACAATCCGCCGCCAGGGTCGAGGAGAAGGAGAAGGACAGGTAGCTATCTATATATGTCTATCTGTCTATCTATCTATCTATCTATCAATCTATCATCTATCTATCATCTATCATCTATCTATCTATCATCTGTCTATCAATCTATCTAATAGTCTATCATCTATCTATCTATCTCTATCTATCTATCTATCTATCATCTATCTATCTATCTGTCTATCTATCTATCTGTCTATGTATCTATCATCTATGTATCATATATCTATCATCTATCCATCTATCTGTCTATCAATCTATCATCTATCTATCTATCTATCATCTATCTATCATCTATGTATCTATCTATCATCTGTCTATCTATCTATCATCTATCTGTCTATCTGACTCTACAGTACATATTGTATCTACATTATCTATCTATGTAATGTGCTAAAATAAATTGTGATCTGATGTAATTCCTCTGTTCTCTAAGCCTTATTTATATTATCCATTTACCTTTTCAATGTTTTTGACTGTTTGTGCAAAAATTACCTCTTGTCATGAATGTATGAATTTTCCGTTAGTGTGTATTTTGTGTTTGTCTGCAGGGTGATGGCGAAGGTCCCCAGGGAGACAGTGGTTACACCCAGGAAGACATCTCCAGCGTTGAGGCCACAGCAACCTTAAAGCGACGGCCCCGCAGCTCCAAGCCCCACCCCAACGGCTCCGACTTCACCCTTCAGGAGTCGTCCACCGTCAAACGACGGCCCAAGAGCCGCGACAAGGAGCCCGAGGGCTACGCAGACCTGGCCGCAGCTAATGGAGAGCCCGTGGGACCTGGGCCACCGAACACCACACAGCCAGTACCCTACCAGAACGGCACTGCCACCATGAGACGTCGCCCGGTGTCTGACGCCGGAGTGACAGAGCAGCCACAGCCTCAACCCCAACATCAGCCTCAACCGCAAGTGACTGCTGCTCCCCGCAGGGACAGTGTGGATCAAGGAGCTCCAGTAGGCATTGAAGGAGGTCCGCAGAGGAAACCAAAGCCACCAGTCTCCCCCAAGCCTGTAGTGGGCCAGATAAAGAGACAAGGAGGTCCACAGACCCCCCCGCAGCCTGCCTCCAACAAGAGAGTGCCCCTGCCAGGCCCTGGCACGCCTGGAAGCCCAGGTACTCACAGTGTATGATTGTGTGTTTGTGTCGGGTGTGGGTGAGGTGGGGGTCATAATTTGAAATGTGCAGGTGCTTTTTATTAAAATCAGCATCTTGTGTTTATAGCTGTTCTGAGTGGCCCCTCGACAGCCGCCTACAGAGAGGGTGAGACATGATCAGAGTGTCAGTTAATGACAGTTATCCATGCCCCCCAAGTCCAGTGCCAGAAACGTTTGGGGGAGGGGGTTTCAGATGCTGTTTGAGAAGTCTGAAGCACACTGATGCCTTTAAGCTAGCTGAGCCTGTAAAGGTGTCAGTGCCCTCAAAACAAAAGACCTCACTTGTATATCTAATATGTCTTCCGACCACGCTGGGAGACAAAAGCTTTTCATGGTGTTGCCCACACAAAAAGTACTGGAGCACTAGTACTTGAGCTTGAGAGAGATGTTCACATCCAGATCAGAACTGCTTTAGCCAGTCAGTAACCCAGACTTGTTCTTTTCTCTCTCTCTCTGTAGTGGAAGGAAAGAAGATCCCTCCACCGGTCTCGCCCAAACCAGTGCCCCCGCCCACGGCACCAAAACCGGCCAAGCTCATCCAGTCCATGACCAGTCCTCCCTCCCCGACCTCGGCCCCTGCCACAGTAAAACAGTACTCTGCGGTCGCTCGACAGACCAGCTCTCCCACCTCTTTCCCCCCTCCCAACACTCCGAGCCCGCCAAATGCCAAGCCGATGAGCCCGTCTTCCCAGAGCCCCCGCACCCCGCCGACCCCCACCACACCACAGACACCCCAGACTCCCGCTACTCCCAGCCCGACCCCGCCACCCGTCAAGCCCCCCCGATCCTCCATTGGGGGTGTGTCGGTGGACAGCGGGATGGTTGGAGGTGGGGTGACGGTGCCGGCTGCTACGACAACACCGGACTTCAGTGTGGATTCTCTGGTGCATCAGAAGCTGGAGGAGACGAGTGCATCTTTGGCTGCAGCTCTGCGGGCCGTGGAGGACAAGATATTGCGGCAGGAGGAGTAAGGAGCACACACACACACACACACACACACACACACACACACACACACACACACACACGCACTCTCAGACCCAAGGCTGCTAATTTCACATCGGTAAACTGGCAGTAATGGTCGATAATGCTGAGGCACTTAGTGTTTTCAGGTTTGCGCTGGCACAGACCAGAGGGCTGGGTGTGGTGATTATGATGTGGGTGGGCTGTGCATACTCATAAGCTTACTGTTAGCTACAAAAGAATGCATGTTACTATAGGATATGATAAATTGAAAATAATGTAAAAACAGAGAAATTGAACATTTCTTTGGGAATATTTTAACTAGACCAAGGACTCTGTTGGCTATTTTTAATTAGCTTTTTAATTGTGAGCCGCTAGAAAATGGTAAATCGGTCCATTTACGGTACAGTAAAAGTAAACTTTGAACAATCAGCATGAATGTTTCTCCACTGGAATGACATGAGAGCCTGTTTGAAAATAAGAAGCAATAAGTTAAGCAGCCAAACAGGGAAATGTTGGAACGAAATAACAGTCTGATGTTACATTTTTTTCTACATAATACCAGCTAGCTCCCCAGTGCTATACAACAATATGCTGTATGTTCATGTCTGCTCCTGCATCATTGGAGGGTTAGGGTGATAACTTTTTACAGGAGACATGCAGCTTTAGCCTCGGTCTGTTAGCATGACATCATGTATGTAGCCATCAAGTGTATGTTTAAGACTTAAATAAGAGTCTTGTTTTAATGTGACTCAGTGGCAAACAATAAGTATCTAGCAGGAGACAGCAGGTTCAACCAACTCATGAAGCTAACATTAGCTTAGTATGCTAAGGTTATGCCATTGTATTAGTAAAAAAACTACATATGAGCTATGTGAGAGAGGAAAGCTTGGCAGGTATAGCAACAGTAACTAAGGGGGGTGGAGCTTAGCAAACAGTCAATTAGCCCCACCTTTTCATTACCAGTGCCACAGGCGTTCCACCGGTAACCACCGTGAAATGAGAGGCCCAGATCTGGCAGTTAGGAGTTGAAGTATTCTCCATCACTTGGTATAATGCTGTGCTTCTCTGTGTGTGCATTTAGCTCTGTGGCGGAGCAGAAGACCACAGTTAGCATCCTGGACGACATCGGCAGCATGTTCGATGACCTGGCCGACCAGCTGGACGCCATGTTGGAGTAACCGCAGAAACCAGTCAGCCTGTCTCCATGGCAACGCTGCAACAGGAGCGACTCAGACGGCACAATGGACAACATGCCTCTCTATCTCTCTGTCTCTCTCTCCTTCTCTTCATCCTTCTCTTTCTGTCGTGCCCACCCCCTTCTCACTCCTCCTGTCATCTGTCCATCCATTGCTGCTCTGGAAAAGTCTCTTTCATCCACCTCTTCCTCTCATGTCCTGCTGCTGCTGATGAATGTGATGATGGAGCAGCACCACAGGCCTGGACAGAGATGTGGCAGAGAGAGTGCAAGAATGAAGGATGGATACAGAGAGACACTAAAAGAGAGAGGCTGAAAAAAAGGACCAAAAACAACTGATGGGGAGAGAAAAGTAAAAAAAAAAAAAAAAAAAGTCAGCAGACAGAGTGACGAAGAAATGCATCAAAATGGAGGAGACTGCAATCAAAACATGGGTGTTTAAAGAACTCATCCAGGACTCGAACAAATAAACTAAACTATTACTGATTGAAAAACCAACTGTGTAATGAATCATAGTATGGTACATGTACATTCTAAGCATGGAGAGTTTATATCTACTGAAGAATTCCTGCATTAGCACACTAATATATAATATACCGATGAATATGAATCTCTAGCTCTTTGGTTTGATGTCTCGGTTCTGTGTGGAATGGTGACCTCTGGTGTTGTGACGATGTAAATGACTTGGTGGAAACATTTTTATCTGTGACCGAAACTATTCAGCTCCTGGAAGTGTGTGTGTGTGTGTGTGTGTGTGTGTGTGTGTGTGTGTGTGTGTGTGTGTGTGTGTGTGTCTGCACGCGCGCGCGTGTGTGTCTGATAGAGCCAGTATGGCAGGTGTATGTATGTTAGCACTGAGTTCAGCTTGTGGATTGTTGGAATTTCAGGATCAAATCCAGTTTCCTGTCTTGGCTGCAGCCTCATCATCATCCTCAAAACACTCACACACACACACACACACACACACACACACACACACACACACACACACACACACACACACAGGAGAAGCACAATGACCCATGCAGCCAGCTTTCACACACACACACACACACACACACACACACACACACACACACACACACACACACACAGACACACACACACACACACACACACACACACACACACACAGACACACACACACACACACACACACACACACACGGGAGCCTGTACAATATAAACTAAAATGAGAGAAGAAGAGGGGTTGTGTTGGAAAGCAGATGTTAGGTCTCGGAGATGAAGTTGGCAGCATAGAAAGTTTTAGAGAAGGATTCAGGATGCAGTTGAAGGGGTTAGAGGTTCAGGAAGTAGAGCTGGTAAGCGGTTCAGGAGGATGAGTCTGGGGTCAAAGGTCAGATCAGCCTCAGTTGATTCAAGCCCCACCCACACAATGCAACACAAGCAGCAGAGTCAGAGCCATGGGCCAATGAACTCAGCTTGACCCAGACTGTTTCAAATCCTGATACCTGCCGTTGGGTGTAGCAACAAACTTCAGGTTTCCCGTAACCCCACACTAAACTGAAGAACTTTGTGGTGTAAATTCAGTGACTGAAAATCAGCCTCATTATAGACCTCTCCTATCATTGCAGAATTAGTGAAGCCTTGATCCTAAGAGTTCAAGGATTTCAAGGTTAAAAATCCCTGAAAATCCTTTCAATAACATATTCATTTTCAAACAATTTTAAGCAGGGATGCACTGATCCAACTTTTTCTCTTCCAGTATGTCAACTCAGGGTATCTGCTGATGCCGATTACCAATCCAATATTAGCGCTCTCTTTTTGCAAAAGTCTAAAGCTCTGCTCCAGATATGTTTTCAGGTCTAGTATATAAAAAGACTCAGATTTGAAAAGTTGTTTGTGTCTAATATGTTTTTCCACAGAAAGAGTTCAGTCATCTCGCTTAAAACAACATGTAGTCATCCCCCTCATTAAACATGCCGGAAAATATGGCCGTGCAAATATTTCTCTTCTCACCACCAGTTGAACTGATGAACTCAAAATGCCTCCCACGTCACTGAAATGTTCGTTCTCAGTGTGTGTGCGTTGACGATTTCCGGTTTTCACATCACACCTCTTTAAACTGTGTGATGGACCGCAGTTGGCTCCTGGTGCACCTGTGTGTTGAACTCAGATGGAAGGTGAGCACAGAGAAACTTTGCTCCTTCAGCAGATGAGTGAGAAAACAGCCGCCTGGCGTCAGACTCTGCACACACACCGTTCTGCACGGTGACGTTCAAACATCTGTAAAAGCTCTACATGCAGGAACTGCCTGGGATCATTTCTGTGTCAGGTGACATGAGGGCAGCGATTGCTGTGGCACTAACACCTGTGTCAAGAGTCTGTCTCGAGTGAATGAATGTAACTGGATTTAAGTGAGTTTCCTAGTGATGCAATAACTGAATGTAATGTGGATCGGTCCCATCTGGCCGATATCCACTTCAGTCAATGAGGCCCAATATCGGTGCATCCCTACTTTTAAGATCCTGTATTGATTTACACTTGTCAGATTGAAAGTGAATCCAGGAAGTTTTCAGACCCCTTCACTTTTCCTCATATGTTGTTATGTTGAAGCCTGATGCTAAAGTCATTGAAATTCATTTTCTCCCTCATCAATCTACACTCAGTTCCCCATAATGACAAAGAGAAAACAGAATTTTAGACAATTTTTTGCAAATTTATTCAAAAGGAAAAGCTGAAATATCACAGTTTCAAAAACGCCTAAAATTCTGTTTTGGCTTTGTCAGTATGGGGTGGTGAGGCTGAATCGTTGAGAGAAAAAATATTTTAGCGTAAGGCTGCAACAGAACAGCATGTGGAAACAGTGAAGGGGTCTGAAAACTTTCTGAATTCACAGTGTAACTTTCCCAGATCCCTGAATTTATTTCTCCAGGATATTTAGAAAAAGAAAAAAAAAATACACGATGACTGAAACCCTTTCTGACGCCTTAGCTGATAACCCCTCTCTTTTCGTCTTCATCGCTCATCCCACACTCTCCCAGCTGCCCCCTGTTGCCATGACAATCTATATCATCACCCCCACCGTCCTCATTGGCATCGCCATGACTACTACACAATTTGTTGCCATGACAGCATTTTCATGGGATTAAAAAAATGTGTTAAAATGGAGCGAGCGGCGGCAGAGATCTGTGAAGCTGGATATTTTGTTTGAGTGCGATGTAAAGTTCCTAAAACCAACCAGAACCTGCATCCAGCGAGGTGCAGTACTCTGATACTCTACTGGCACCTCGGTTCATTAAGAAAATCTAGATTTCACAGTCGTATAGCAGCCACACTCCTTATATAAATGAAGAAGAATTCAGAGAATAGTTGTGGTATTTAAATTATGATCACATAGAGATTATATATATATGGATATTTGCAAAAAAAAAAAAGTGTATTTATGATGTATGTGTAATCCTGAAAACTATTTTTCAAAGTAAACAGATCTAATCTGAGTGTTGAATCAGTTGCTTCTCCATGCTTGAGTGGTCCGAGCTGAAGAATCGTTTTAGGATACCATGTTGAGGTATTTCCAGGAAGCTTTTGGGGTTTTTTTTTTTTTTCCACGTGAACATGTGTCCAGGTGTGGCGATGTGTATAATACAAGCAATTCTTGTTGTTTAGTTGTATTATTTTTGAAATGTTTCAGATGCAACGTTCAGGTTTTTTTTTTTTTTTTCTTTGAAACATGTGCCTTGCTTTGTGATTTTGGTCTGACTACAATACAGTAGATGGGTATGTACAAACAATGGGGATCTCTCTCTTTCCTCGGCTTTGCTTCATTATTTGATATGTCATCATAAAAAAAATATAAAATCATCGAACGTAAACAAAACCCAGTAACCAACAGTGACATCTTTCCCCCCACCTGCTGTTCTGTTATTCGCAGTCAGTGCTTGAAATAGCAGTGAACACATACAGGCCATATTTGACCTTTTGAAACTGGGTCTTCTGCATCTGATCGGACAGTTGGGGACAGTTCCACTAAGACAGCTACACTTCACATGATGTGTTCATATGCTTGCTGGAATGTGCAACATCTGGGTCTCCCAAGTAGGCTGCCGCTTTCGTGTGCTTTTTTGTCCGAACATTAGCGACAGTAATAAAACAGCGAGCAGCAGGTTAGCTTAGCTAAGCTTAGCGTAAAGGCTAGCTCACCACTAAGCATCTTGTTTGTGTGTAAAAACAACAGGTGAAGGTTTTTCTAACCTTACGACAAAGTCAGACCAGCTGTTTCCCGGTTAGTTTCATATTAGAAGGAGTGGGCATATTTCCCAAAAAGCCAAACTAACTCTCTAAACTGTAGATGAACAAATCGTCCCTTTAATGAAAACAAACCAGAAAAATGCCAGCTATGGTGGTTTTCCCAGCTGTTAGCAGATGTGTAATAAATGTTTTTTACTCTAATTTTACTGACACAAATCTTGACATGTCTGCCAAGACATGTGGGTGTGTTTAAAACTCTGGTGCCAAGATGTTCTCTGATTTGTGAAAGCAGTGGTTTCTGAAATTTCCATGAAAAAAGGATTGTTTTTCTAGTCTACTTTGTGGTGCATTACTGCAGGTAACATCACGTCCGTGGTAACTTCCCTTGTACAGAGGTAATCTCTCTGGCTCTCCGTCTTGTCTCCGACACGCCGCCGATCTTCCACCCTGACGGCTGCAGTCGACAGCCGGACCTTCTTGCTTTTACACTCGGCCCATCATGTTAAAGCAGCACGTTGCCTTTTCTCCACCTTCCTCGGGACTCATTTTGTAGGTGTTATTTTGAAGTGTGTTTGGGTGTGTGGGGGTTGGGGTCAGAGTTGGGTCAGGCTACAGAGCTGAAATACCACAGATGGTGGAAAAACACTGATGGTCAAATATGTTGTGGAGCAAAAGCAGTTAATTTTCCTTCTTAAAAGAAAAAGCCAAGCTGATTCTATTTGATTTTCCGCCTGTGCTTATCTGAACAGATACTGGACTGGTGTCTCCTCTGCTCTGCAGTGACTGTGTGTGAGTTCTTGAGAGGCTGAGTGTGCGTTACGTGTTGCTCGGCTACTGACTGTATGAGCCCTGTGTGTGAGCGTGTATGCGTGTGGACAGTGGTGTGCTTGCAGTGACTGCATCTTATGGCCATCTGCTCTGAATAAATAAATGTTATATACAAACTGCACTGTCCTCGGCCTCCCTTTGTGTTGTGGTATGAACATTGTGTTTTCAAGCTCCTCCTCCAGGGGGCAGCACATGGCCGCAGTAATACAGCCCTGTTACTATCCCATAAGAGCTCACTTTGATAAATTAGAGCTCAAGAAATGTAGAAAATGTTAACAGTTCAACATTTTGGGAGAGATTGCTATAGGTGGCTCTGAATACATGAGCTGTGATACCAACCCAAATATATAACTAAATAAATAAAGACTGAACTCAAGGTCTACTTACGAGCTTTCGCCAGGGATTTCAACAGCATCTCATGGTCTTCATCACAGGACTTAAAATTAAATGATGCAACTTCATCAACTCGATCACACGATAATAGGTGGTTGTATATGGGGGAGGTCAAAACCCGCCTCTGTTCAAGGACAGTCTTTGGCATTAAATGTGAACGACAAAGACCATTAGATGTGGTTGAAAGCTCCCGAAAAAGCCAGTAAATGGACTTTGAAGTTGTTGTTTTTTTTTCCACAGTAAAGAAGATAAACGGTTATGCTCAGTTTGCATGTGCTGTTTAGCGTACGAAGCAGCAGGTTTACCTGTTGAAATAAAACAGATCAACAGTTCTCAAAATGTCCGACAGTTTTATTGATCAATGATCAACTCAGGCTTACACGATGACAAGTATACAAGAATCACTGAAACTGTTACCAGTGAAGACACTTCCTCTCTTCACTTCCTCCACCTTTACTCACCAAGAGTACAGGAAGTAGTGGCCAGATATGTGCTGGAACGAATGAAAGCAAAATACTTCTGAACTTCTGTAAAAATCTAATTTAGCTGGAGTGTCAAAATTTGGTGTGGGTGTACATGATCTCATGACCTTAAAAACGACCCTCCCAGGGCATATTTAGACATTGTTCATTATTTCAACCCAATGTGGGTCCTCAAACATAATTCAGGAAAACAAGACTTCACTTTAGCTCAATGGCACTTTGCCCTTCGGGAGTTGTGAGGTTAATTACACCCAATCCAGCGCTTGCCTTCACTGAGAGTCCGCCAAGTGCTGCAGTCATAGATTATTAATCTGCGGTTGTGTTTATTCTAACCAGCTGAAGATAGAGCTCAGCGACAGAGGGAGGGGAGAAACGCATCATTGCAGTCTTTCCTAACTTTGCACCCACACATATGGCACTCATTGAAACACGCTCACATAAACACAACAACAGACACATACGTGTGCACCAACTGTCTCCTCCTCTCTGCCGGTCTCTCTGTTTCGTGGGCCAGCGGGAGTCGTTCTCAGGGGCACATGTCCAGGCCAACCGTTGAGTGGCTCTGAATACAGCTCTATCATGGCACTAATATAAAACTCAGTAAATCTATAGATCTGTTCTTCTCCTTAAAGTCTTCACTTATTACAAAGATTTTTTATAAAGGCTGGTTTCACAAAACCGAACTGGGCGACAACCGCAATGAACGCCAAGAGAGAAAATGTCTTATCGCACCTGCATCCATCCATGTTGATATGTGCACTTTTTTTGTCTGGAACGGAAATGAAGAGTTAAGAGACAAACACTCTTTCTTGGGACACTGTCTGCTAAGAGCTGGAGACATCTTTTTAATGCTCCTCAGCCAAAGCCATTATCAAAACACTAGCTGGTCTGGAAGTGAAGCAGACAATCCATTTCAAGCAGACTCTCAGGTACGAGGTATGAGGCCGAGGTCGCTCTCATGCCGATAGATCGCTTCAGTTGGTTCGGGCCAGTGGGAGAAAATGACACGTCCTTCCTTTTCAATTCTCCTGTTTCATGTTCACGCTGGCCGTTTACAAATGAACCAAGAAGTGTAAGAACGAAGTCACTCATTGGCCAGTTTTGGTGATGTCAATCCTGCCCCATCAGTGCTACATGGACCCACGAGGGGAAATCCAATTCTGGAGACTTACAGCAGGTCAAGCTGCACTGTCCTCTTACTTGTGTGTATATTTATGTTCCCCGGTGTCACAAAGAGCTCCGGAGGAAACAAGTGATGATAAAACTGATTAACTTGATGTTAATTAATGAAGTTTTTCATCTATCGGGGAAAATCCCACAATCATATGGTGAGCCATACATGTTGCCATGGTTACTATAGCCCGACTGATACTGGGTTTTCGAGCTAGATACTGATATGGATAATTGGGAGATTAAAAAAAAACCCAATATGGATACATCGGCCTGGTATTCATTTTTCAGGCATAAACAATATTGATACGGACCCCTTCGATTTGTTTTTCTAAAGAATTGTGACCATGCCTACTAAGCAGGAGAAAAATAAACTTGTCAGTGCTCTCTGGTGGACAAACTATGTAACAGCAATTAGCTAATATCAGCCTATACATGTGTCAGTGCTTAGAAGATCCCTTTCTTTACGGTTCACAATCAGAAGACCACTTTAACAGTAGTTTATCTTTTGAGTTCACATATTTACACTCCTGTGGAAGGTCTGACTTGCTTTCACACGACAAACCAACGGCACCAGAGTCCGCCTACTCCCTCCTTATCAGACGGTCCCTTTGGTCCACTGACGCTGATTCACCAGAACAAATGCACCAAACTAAATGGAAAAAATGCAGTAGTTTGTTTGAACCAAAACAGACAGGTTCGGTGTGAAATCACTAGAGTCTGAAAACAGATTTAGCCAAAGTCTTAGTGGATTCAGACTCAGGTTGGAGCTCAGAGTCAAATCCCGACATATATCAAGTTGGAATTCAGATGTTGTCACTGCGTTCATCTGTGGCCTTGACTATCACTGCTCAAATCACAGTAAACAGACCTTTGACCTCTGACCACCATATGGAAGCAAACGGGAAGAGATTTTCTGGGTAGGGCTCAATGAAGTACAACTCAAAAAAAGCAATGTTCACATAAGTTTTCTGCATAAAACTGACTGCTGCTACTTCATTTGTATAAAATAACCTAGTCCCAATTTTAATTACTTCTTTAAGGAATGACTTGTCTTTGTTTTGCTGCATTCTGGGATTTCTTCCAGGAGTGATTTGGCTTTTGAAAAGTCACATAACATAACATAACGTAACGTAAACATCTGGAGTGAGTTTGGTGTCAGTCCATGTTTGTGAAACCAGCCCTTACACTTATTTGAACAGTATACATTAGGCATCATCCGTACAGTTCTTAAATGGCAGGTGTATCTGTAGGAGGCTGGCAGGACCAGCTACACTTCGAAAAACTCTGACACCCATAATCCTCTCTGCTTCCCACTCTGATTACAGGAGTGCAGCGCCAATTCAATCACAGTTTTGGCGCAGTGCGTTGCTACCGTAAGGCAGCTTGTCTTCTTTTGCCCCATAATGCACTGGGTCGCTGAGGTCACTCAGTACCGTGACCTGGAGCCGAACCTCGATCCCGAGGATCGGGTCGACGTGTCGGAGTGTTTTTTTGACGTTTTAAAAGCAACACTTAGTAAAACAGTTCCGATGCAGCTCGATCGTGGAGTGGTGGTTATTATTGGTCTGCGGCCGTTAAATCACAATCAAAGAAACGGGTGTGGAGGAGGAAATCATGTGGAAAGATTAACGAGATGTGAAGTCAACTGGACTCAACTGCAGAGCAAGCTGTTCGTTTAGCATGTCCACACCTAGGACAGAGAGAGAAAGAGCAATTTGTTTAAAAAGAGCCAACAAACATTCATATATTAACTGCACATTAGGAAAGGAGAGTTCAGGATGGAAACATAATGACGTGTTCAGAATAGCGCTAAAAACAAAGTTTTTGGAACATGAGCTTCATTCATGTGTTATTTGATGTCCCATTTGAAAAATAACAACGGTTAAATGGATGGAAATTTGAACTCCAGAGATAAAGGATGCTGGATGGATAAAGGGGAAAACACTTTAATAATGAATGACAGAATCACAGACGGACAGTGAGCGTGCAGTAGGCACAGACACATACAGGTGTGCAGCAGGTGGAGCAGATGGCAGAGGATGATCTGTCGTACCTTGACGGTGCTGTCAACAGCTCCAGAGAAGAGGCGCCCCCTGGAAACGGCCAGAGCTGTTACGCTGCCCTGGTGTCTCAGCAGGGTCTGAGTACAGATCATGTTGTCCATGCTCCACACCTACAAAACACAAGCAAGATTTTAACTCCGGTTTTTTTAAGCAGGATATGCCAAAGTATTTTATACACAAACTTAACTTCTACTTTCTCCTCTGAAGATTTTGTTGATACAGTTTTCTCCATTATGGAAGTATTATACAGGCATAAATATCTGACTAACTCAGCCAAGACAATGGATTAGTGAAATGTCTCTTAATATGCACCATGCACCTGGTACAGTTACAGCGACCTGAAATTTTTTTTTTTTTTGGATTTATTTTGGGTGCTGTGATTCATGACATTGATGTTCAAACTTACAAGTTTCAAGAGTAAAAGGGATAGTTCAACATTTTGGGAATTTAGCTCATTTGCTTTGTTGCAGAGTTAGATGAGAAGATTGTCTTGTTTTTACACCTCCGTTAAATTAAAGAAATGATAAAAGATTTAAGAAATGAGGTATGAAATGATAAATCTGTGAGCTTTGGAGGTGCTGGCAGGTAGGTGGAAGCCATGGACGGAGGCAGGCTGGCGGTTTCCCTGTTTCCAGTCTTTGTGCTAGGCTAGGCTAACTGGCTGCTGGCTGCAGCTTATATATTTGCCGTACAGACATCAGAATGCTGTCGATCTTTTCATCTAACCCTCGGCAAGACAGCGAATAAGCAAAATTTCGGACTATTCTTTGAATGCTGTCGTTTTTGCTTAGAACAGATAATGTACATTAATAAAAATCATTATAACTCAGTGTTAGTTCCTGCAGTGTATTCCATCTTCACACACACACACACACACACACACACACACACACACACACACACACACACACACACACACACACACACACACACACACACACACTCCATCCTCACCCTGAGGGAACGGTCGTAGGAGGCGCTGAACACTTTGGTCTGGTCAGGGGTGGAGATGACAGCAAGAGCGTAAACTGTTCCCACGTGACCTGTAAGGGTCCGCACCTGCTCTTTAGACTCAATATCCCACACCTAGAGAGGAGAGAGATGCACCTTCATCATCATCATCATCATCATCATCATCATCTTCATCCTCACAACACTACCGCCACAGGGGTTTGGCTAGTATTTTACCACTGCCTTTATGGTGGATTACCCTGATCTGAATATAAACTGGATGCTGAGAGGAAAAAAAAAAAAAAATTGTGAAAAAAAATCCAACAACTAAATTCAAATAATGACCTGATGCCTTGAAAGACAGGGTGAGATATTTTCTAGTTTTCTCATTAGGCAGTTGAGATTTGAAGAAAAGTTAAATAATGATAAAAAACAATTAAAAAGTCTATGTGTATGTGCAAGAGTGTGTGTGTGTATCTCCCGTACGTGGATGAGATTTTCATAAGTGCCACAGACGATGTGGTGGTTGGTGACAGCGATGGAGTAGACACTGCCTCCGCTGGTCTGTAGGACGTGGACACACTCCAGAGAGCGGATGTCCCAGATCTGACAGAAAGAGGGAGTCAGAGAGGGTGGTGGGTAAATAAAACAGACTTTAGAGGTGAAAGAGGAGGATGGTGAAAATGATGGGATGGTGAGCGAGTGTCCGGGAAAGGGGTAGATAAACACACATATTATCACCTCACAAAGTTGTTATGGTGAACTGCCACCTGACAAAGTCTTAATCAATCTCTCGTTAGCTCTGTTTTCGGTCTCCACCAGCTCCTGAGAAAAATAGCTGGCTCTCTGTTCGCTAAAAGCTCCACTATATTCACCATGTTTATGGCTGGGCAGTTTTAGAGCTTTTCCACTGAAAACAGCTCCCTGCTGGGGCCAGGAACTACACTATGAGAGCGATGAGAATGAACTAGAACAGTAAAAACATTAACACACGATTATAATTCTCTGTGGGTATGTGACTAAAAGTGTCCCCTTTTAATATTATACACAGTCATTTGACCCCACCCATTATACCAACTTTAATCAATTTAACATGAGACAATTATGATAGGCAATCCATGCCTTTAATTGTTTGTCAAATAAACAAACCAAATATTACTGGTTGCAGATTCATTAACATATTTAGCGTCAATATTAGTATTATATTGACGATATATAGGTCAAATTCATCAAAAGAATAATCAATAACAAATCTAACTGGACAGGGTAATCTCTAACTACATAAAGTCATGTATGTATTTTGATTAGAATTAACTTTTTGGTAGGACGACACTGTCTCCTCTGTTTGTTTTGGTTTTGTTTTTTGCCAGAGCTCTCCAAAACAGGAGCCCACTGCATGTTCGTTGCAGGGCTATCGTTGGTCTAAACATGGTACACAGTTACATAGAATGAAAATGTAACATCTTGGTTTCAAATTCAGCCTACACGCTTCGTCACAAAGCACCTTCCTTTCTCTTTGCCCCATCCTTCCCGTCTCTCTATATTTGTACTGTCCAATAAGGCCAAAATACCAACAGAATACAGGAGCTGCTATTTAACAGTGACAACTACTTTTTATGCAGTATATTAGTATTCAAACACTGGTCCAACTAAAAATACAAAGAAGTGCGTTTCTTGGATTTAAAAAAAAAGAAAGAAAAAAAGACAAAAAATCAGTGCAAAAATAATTTTCCATTTAAACACTGACTAAACTATATTCAGGGACTAAACAGTCTTCAAGGAACTTTGTAGCTGCTCTGTGTCAGAGTTACATAATTGCTAAAAGGTTCAAAGGGATGTTTTTCACTGGATATTGGCAACATTCATCACAGCAATTTCTATGGCAAAAAGGATGTCTCTAGGTAGGTTCTGGGTAGACACTAACTGCTCTGCTTATTGGCATCATAAAAAGAGAGTACGGTCTCCTTTGTCTTTGCTTTCATCTCCCTTTCTTCATTCTTCATTCTTCCACAGACATCCCCCATTCCCCCAACCGGTCCCTCTCTCTTTGCTCTTTTTTCTGTTCCTCCCTTAATCTCTCTACAGCGTCCCTGAGGTATTCATTAGTGACCAACTCCAGCAAGACACGCGCACGCACTTGTACACACACGCACAGAGATGCACATACAGACACACACAGTACTTTCAACAATGTGGCAGTGAAGGAAGATGACAATCAGACAGACACACAAAGTCGTTTTTATATAGAGAATACAGAAACCAATTACTGGCCACAATATATCGAAATGACTTTAACCGCACGCACGCACGGACGCGCACACACACACACACACACACACACACACACACACACACACACACACACACACACACACACACACACACAGACAAGCAGTCCACAGTCACTGCGACAGTTTCTGTACTCCAGCTAATTAACACCCAGTGTGCTCAACAGTGACAACAACAGGAGCACGCTGATGCACATATCAGCTACACATAGTAACAAGCAGGCTAACACACACAGCAGAGTACGTATTTAAATGTATTTAGTGTTTTATCTGTGCTAATTATTCCCATAAATAATGTGAAGCTGTGTGTTTGGTTGCTTAACAACAGCCAACTTCCACTCGCCCTGCCAAACGCAACACTTTCAAGTCTTCATTCTGCTGCACCTCCTGAAAAAACAAGAACTTGATTAACTAAATCTGAGTAGAACATTTCAGATCACTCATTTTGTCTCATCAAAAATATTCTTTGCAGGCCTTTTATTTAATTGACTGTTAAGCCCCACCCTCCTTAGTTACTGTTGCTCTGCCTGTCAAGCTTTCCATTTTAGCACAACACATTTTCAGTTTACAATAACATTGCAACAGCAGCTTCTCCTTTCTAGTCGACAACTGTGGATTTTAATGGCTGACATCGGCTTTCTATTGTTTACAGATGATTAATTTTAAAACAATAAGCCTGCAAAAGGGTCTTAAAATGCACTTGTTGGCTGAATGCATGTTACAATACTACGACACCGAGGCTATAAAGCTGACAACAGTGCGCAGTTAATGATCCATGTAGAAGACATGAAAAACAGAGAAATAGCACCGTTCTTGTAATGCAGCGTAGAGCTAGTTAGTCCTGGTATTATGGTACAACATTATTAATTAAAATGTAATTAAAGTGTCATTAATTCTAACATAACCTGGTTCTGGACAAGCAACTCAGCGGTTAGATTTATGCTTGAATGTTTGGTTTTCAAACACTATGCTTCACCTTTACACGAGAAAAGGATTTGAGGATGAGGAGTAATAATAAGTATGGCAATATAACGCTATTTCATGCAAGCTTGGCTGGAGTTGCCAGAAGGCAACCTTCCCCGAAACCAAATAAAGATCAGGTCAGAGCAGCTGTTGTTACTTTGAACTCTGTCATACTAGCACCTTGGCTCCTGCAGGGTGGATGTCCCAGTCCTGAACAGGTGTTTTTTTTTAACATAACCTGTAACCCCGCAGAGTAATATGGTTAACTTATGACACGCCCCTGGCCTTTGGTTATAACGCTAGCTTACTACTGTGTGTAGTAACATAAGGCATGCTAACATTTGAGGCTTGATCTGATGCTAATAAGTTTAATCCTCACTGTTTTCCTCCTGTTGGTTTTGTAAAGCCTAAAAACAGCTACAACAACATGCACACTGTTTAAACGTGGAAAAATCTAAGGCTTGGCAAGCCTTCTGTGCCTAGTTATGGTTGCTAAGCTACAACTGGACAATCAAAACATGAATTTGAAATGTGTGTATCTGTGTGTACACCACCTACATCTCCCCTGCCCTCCACTTACCTTGATGGTCTGATATGAGCCGCTGTACAGGTGGTTCTGGGAGGCCACCAGTGCTCTAACCCAGTGATTCAGACCAGTCAGCTCCTTCTTCAGCTTCAACTCTGTACCCACGATGTCCCACACCTACACACACAAAAATAAAGTTTCGATGAAACTGATGCTACAGGAAAAACAAACTTTACTGACTTCAAATTATGCAAGAGAATACCCTTAAGAATGACAAACTTCATTAGCAAATGACAGCTGTAGTTTTGGGGACTTCAATCACAAAAGTTCCTATTACAAAGGTTTTCTGTAGAACTGCTCACTAAAAGCAATACTCTACCAATGTGCTTTTCACTACCCTTTAAATACTCTACGATGACTTAAACTGAGTCATCACTGTCAACAAACTACAACATAAACTGATATGAGAAGTTGCTTTTTAACTATTACACAGTCATGGAAGTGCACGCACACACACACGCACACGCACACACACACACGCACACACACACACACGCACACGCACAACCACACACACAACCACACACACACACAACATGGAGCTGAGCTGGGGCGGGTACACAGTGGTGAAATCAGTTAAGTGCATGATGTCACCGAGCTGAAATAGAGAACAGCTGGGAGACTGGAGGAGGAGGTAGAGTCGAGATGGGCGAGAAAGGAAAGTCCCTGTGTAAGAGCACTGACATCACACACATTACACACACAGCACCACGATTATCCCCTTCCTTTCTCTCGCTCACCTGTAACCATGGTAACAAAGACAAGGCTACAGCTATCACTCCTTGCTGTTTTCCCCTCTTCACTGTGACACATTTTTACACTCATCCTCTGAGTAAAAACTAATTCTGCAGGTCACTGCTGACTAACTAGTTATACTATTTACATCAAAAGGTCACTTAAAAACAGATTTCCTGGAAAGCTTACATAATTTAACTGACTTTTATCTATTTTTCAAATCTTGTCGTAACTTTTTTGCCAATCTAGACTCTACTGAAACCCCTTCAGCCAAAATACCAATTGATATTTTGGCTGCTATTGACTGACCAATGCTCTGCACTTTTACTGCTTGATCTCAGTGCAGCATTTGATAAGGGTGATCATGGCCTGTTATCACACCACCTCCATTATCATACAAGCATCTATGGTTCAGCTTTGGCATGGTTTCATTAAGGTCTCTAACAGAACTTATCGTGTACTTCATGACAATAGCCTGTCTGACTCTGCATATTTAACTCTGGTGTACCTCAAGGCTCCATCTTAGGTCCTCTTCTCGCTTTTGCACGTACATATTACAATAAGGTGGTCTTATTCGTAATCTCCGGTCCATTTTCCTTTTGCTATGCTAATGATACACATTTATTCAGTAAATCCATCAGTCTCTCAAATCTTCATGCTTACCTGTCTGAAATTAAAAAGTAAAGTAAAAGTAAAACCACCATCTCTGGATCTCGATGGCTCTGATTTCTCAGTGAACGAAGTTGAAAGTTCTGATGCTTTTGAGCTGCCCTAGTTACTCGACTCCCAAATTAAGTCCACTGTCAAAAACTGCTTTTCACTGCCTGTGTAACATAGCCAGAATCCATCCATTTCTCCATTTACCAAATAGTGAGGTTTTGTTCCATGGATTAATCTCTCTCACAAACACACTAGAGCTGATTTTAAAGTACTCATCGTGACCTATAAAGCACTACAATCGCTAGCACCTCTACGATGTTATTTCCCCATATACATCAGGTTCTGATTACTCATCTGTCCCCAAAATACACAAAAATTAAGCTGGCTTCAGAGTTTTTTTAAATATTGTGGTGCAAATTGTATGTGAACAGCCAGGATCAAAACTCACCTGTCCTCTATGTCTGTTCATGTATAACTTACGATAACCAGTTGGTTAGTCCAACACACGTGTTTGTTTTAATCCTGTCTTTGCACTTTGTTCATTTTACTGCCATAGTTTCCAATGTTTTATCTGTACGTATTTTTATTTGTTGTCTTTTTGTCTGTTGTTCTTTATGTCACTTCTTCCATAGTTCTTCTGTTGTTTGCATTGCTGTATAGGGTGTAGAGACATTTTCATGATGATAACTGCACTTTAAATAAACCTTGACAAGTGGGAAATAAAGTGATGCCTGTGCAGAAAGCTTTAAAAATGATGAAACAACACAACATGCACTGGATGATACATCACGAACATAACCATACCTTAATGGCCTTGAGGGAGCCGCTGAACAACATGTTGTGGGAGGAGACCAGGGTACATACAGGGTTGTCATGGGCACGGATAGTATTGACTTTCTGCAGGGTCTGGATGTCCCACACCTACGCAAGATGCACAGCAGCAAGACAACAAAAAGACAGAGTCAAAAATTTTGAAAACAATTCAGCTGTGCAAGTTTTCCCCTAAAAAGAGGAGGCAGAGAAGTGAATGTTACTTACGATGATTGTGCAGTCTGCAGAGCCACTGTATAGCCTGTTTCTATGGAGACAAAAAACATATAGCTGAGTCATGCTTTGAAGAAAGGCTGGACATTCCCAGATGACATGAATCTTGTGATCACAGTGTGTGTGTGTGTGTGTTTAGGTGCATGTGTGCATTTTATTACCCCTGGATACACAGAGCTAGTACGATGCCATCATGACCTTCAAGGGTTTTCTGACACTTGTAGGTGGTGCAGGTATCCCATACCTGAGGGGAAAGGAGGACATTCATACAGCAGGACAAAGGAAAGGAGGAAATTCATTTAGGCTGCAACCTGAAGCTACCCCCCCCCAAAGTCTAGTTTGGTTTGAAGGCCCTCTGCTGCGTCAAAAGTGATAATGAAACAAGCGTCATGAAACAATCAAGAAAAGTGTGTCTCTGGCAGTCTAAACATGGCATGGTTCATTTCCTTTGAGTTTGTGCGTTTTTGTTACCTTGATAGTCTTATCTGACGATCCCGAGAAGAGCAGGTCTCCAGTGGAGTAGACACAGAGACACCAGACGGGACCCTGGTGGCCAACAAATGTCCCCTTACACTTGAAGATCTGCTGGGGGTCGTACGCTACACACAGGCACAAAGATGGGAATGACTGGATATGCATTTTTCAATTAAAACTACACAAGAGAGGCGTATATAAAGTAAAAGAAGAGGGAAAGGGGTAGACAGACCAAGGTTGGTAAAGGAAGGTGAGTGGGAGTGAGGGACAGGAAGGAAGAAGGAACAGCCAGAGAGGGCAGTCAGAGCTACAATTTGCATTTCAAATCAGCACAACTATAATGACAAAATCATTCAAAATTCGACAGGGTCCAGTTCTTGGCAAGGGTTTACCAAATGCCTTCCTTTACTGAGAGAGGTGAAGAGTTAGGGAGGACAGACAGGCAGATACTTACAGCCCAGGATTCCCATGTTGAGCCTGGCGTTGATGTGGGACAACTCATCCTGCAGAGACACAGAAAATGAATATTAAGTAGTTTGTAAGTAGACTAATTTAAAAATCAAGCACTGCTCATTCACACATATCTGCAAACTCCAGTCCTTTTGTTCTGTCTTCCAAATTCACCTTCTATTGTCACATGTTTTTCTCTGTATCTCTGAAAAGTGCACACACACTTACATTAAGCATGGAGGCATCTCTGCGAAATTCCATCAGGTCCTCGCTCAGTTTACTCTGGTTCTCATCCAGCACATCTGAAATACACACACAGGCACAATGACTTTGAGAAACAAAAGAACAGGTTATAAAGGATGCACCGATTGAAAAAGGATGCACCTTTTTCTCCCCCAATACCAATCCCCATACCTAGACTAAGAGTATCATATACTGTATACCGACTCAATATTAGTGCTCTTTTTGTTTTTCAAATGCAAAATCTCAAAACATCTCTCAAATGGACTGAGGTATTTGTGAGCTAATGTAAGGCTGTAACTACAGGTCACTTCAAAACCATAAGTAAACATGTTTACACACCAACATGCCTTGTAGGCTCGGGAAAATTTTATCTAAAAAAGTGTTTAGATAAAACCCTTTTTTAGAACGCCACTGGCATGTTCTGATGCCACATCAGAACACGCCATTGTTCTGATGCCATTGTTCATCAGAAAAAGGCCATTTTCTGAAAATAGGTTAGTTATTACTTTTTTTACCTGTCCCTTTTATTCAGTATCTCTCTTGTTGTTAGTATGAGGGCACAGTCAGGTCTAGTTAACTTGGCTGAAATGAACTATGAGTCCTTGTGACTTTCATTCACAAATCATGCTTTGTTTGATATTTCAGCAATGAGAACCCAAAGAAAAAACATATAAAAACAGTAAAACAGGAGAAAAATTACGATATGTAACCAATTAAAATGAGCATCAGGCATCACAGCACCTGTTCCTTGACAGCTACCTTTGTAGTGAGCAAGATACTAATAGTTCTCCTATTCCACCAACCTGTTCAGTGGAGCTGAACGTTCTAATTCAAATGTGTAAACATGCAAATAACTTCCGTAAATGTTGCAAAGAAGAATCTAATATTAGTCCTGGCTTGTTTGACTGAATAAGCAAGTAAAATGAAGAACTACTTTGTCTTTGTCTACTGAATCTTACCAAATCTGAGCTCCAGGCTCTTCTCTAGCTGATCTAATTTCTCTGATAGTTTGCCCAACATGGAGCGCAGGAAGGCAATATCTTGGTCCTTCTGGGCCAGAGTCAGCTGCATCTCGTGGAACCTAACAGGGTCAAAGGTCAGAGATCACATACATATAGATCAGAGAAAATAACAAGCTCATTTTATTGAAGTGCTGAATAATTGTTTAACAGACAGAAAGGATCCAGTTAAACAAACGATTGGATATTTGAACACTTAGCTCTTGCATTTGATTTACAATCAGTAGCTTCAGGTCCGCTCACCTGTCATCAGTCTGCTGCAGAAACTCCTTCAGCCCCTCAAATTTACACACTTCCAGGTGGGTTTCATAGGTGTCTTGGTTACCGATGAACGTACAGCTGTCGTGGAGGAGAAGAGAGGCAGATTAGTGGAAGGTAGATGTGGGGATTGCAAATGGGCAAGAGGTGGAATACAAAAAACTAGTTCTATTACACCTTATACAAGTATACTGTATAAGAAATCGAGGAATATTAACTTTAACGTGTGTGTTTTTTAGGACTCACCCATATTTGGAGTGCGGACATTTGATGTGCTCACATTCTTTGAGGTGAGCTTCCAGGTTCATGGTGAGCAGCGGGGGGCATGAGGGGTTGTTGGGGCAGCGAACTGGCCTGTAGTCACAACTGGCCTCATGTTCTCTGTTGAGATACAGAGAGTTTGCATGAAAAAAAGTCAGTAACAACATTGCAATTCGTTGCTGTTTTACAGTAAATCATATTACATTCAAAGGAAAAGCAGTGGAAATCAAAAATCCTATCAAATCTTTAGTCCTTACTTCCGTGTGGACAGTTTGATAGTGAACGGGCAGCCCAGTGGGTCCACCTCATACGCTCCAGGCTTCCCGGCCACTGTGGCATTGGAGGCTGTAGCCCCTCCTGCACCACTGGCTGTGGCCCTGCAGCCGTATTTACAGTGGATGAACAGCTCTCCTATCTGCTCAGCTACGGCGATGTTGTTCACCACAACCGTGAGCTTAGCCGCGTCCACTGGGCACTTGTCTGTGAGAAGTACAAACACGAAGGTAAGGTTATAATAAAAACGACTTTGAACTACAGTCCTAGCTATGGAACATTTGGATGAAATATAGCCATAATCAATGTTATTATTTGACAAGTAAAATGACATAGGGCAATTACTCTCACCAGCACACTTTAAGCCTCACCTGAAGTCAGGGCACAACGTCTGCAGAAGGTGTGCTGAGGATGGAAGGAGAAATAGGTGCGGTGAAATTTTATGAATCCAGAGTTTTCTTGTTCTTACTTGTTTTCTTGCTCATCCCCCTTACATTACTACTGCTACACCTGTCAAGCTTTGCATTCTCATTCAGCACATGTGCAGTTTATAACGATAACAGTTTTGCAGATTTACCACTCGAAATTCTAAATAATGTTCAAAACAAGGGGTCCTTGATATCAGACTTTGCTGGAGTGTAAACTTCCCCAAATCCAATAAAGAGCAGGACATTGCTCGTAAAGTTAACCTAAACTCTGATGTTTGAGGACGGACTTCCACACAGTGGGGAAATACTACACTGTGGATGTGTTATTCATGATTAGGTTTTTTTTAAAAATGTAACCTGTAACCCCACAAAATAATGTAGTTTGAAGTTGCCCTGGCCTTGGAAGTAACAATGAGTTGCTACTGTAGGTAGTAAGCCACTTAGCTGGACAAGCTAATGTTTGTAGCTTAAGTTATAGCTGACAAACGAACACAGTTTAATCCATTACTTGCATTTTTGCTCTTGTAGTTTTGGTTTTGGAGTGGGTGGGTAAAAAAAAAAGCCCCCTGCATACCATTTCCACTTGTAAAAGATATCTGAGCTTGACAGTACTGCCGAGCTTTGTTAAGGTTGCTAAGCTAAGTCACGATTCAGGGAGCGGTTTAGGAAATTGTCAATTACAATTGCTTAAGCTTCATCATCCAACACGCTCCTTAAAGGAAAATGCACACATGTATGTGCTTATGATTCAATAAAAAAAACTTCTTCAAGCTTTTTACAGATAGATGGTCAGATGGAGGAAAGGGTGTAGAAGGACATAATTTAACTTACCCCACATGTGGTGATGACAGGGTCCTTGAAGACATTACAGCAGAGTTGGCAGCACAGTTTTACTGATGGCTGTTCAGCAAACACCTGCGGTTCCTGCACACAAACACAAATCTGTTAATTTGCCTAGTCTTCAGTGTGGTTTCAGTTCCAAAACTATATTGTAATATTGTCTATGTACGTATGCATGTATTCATGAATGTGGTTGTGAGCATATGTTTATGTTTGCAGTCATATATGTGGTACTGTATACGGCATGTTTATGCTGGGCATGATACCGTATCCTCCTCTTCTTCGTGCAGAGAGAAAGTGGAGCGCAGAGACATGTTGGACTCGGAATGGAGAGATCGGACTGAAATGGCCGAATCAGACCTCCGAGGAGTACCAATGGGAGGCTGAGGTGACACGAGGAGGCAGTGGAAAGAAGATGTTATAGCCTATTCATACATTGATAGTACAATAGTACATTCAGATGTGTGGGATCTTGTGCACAAGTTGCACAATAGAAATACATTCCTGGTGGGTTTTTTTTCTTTTTTTCTTTTTAACCACCAGGCTGATTTAAAATTATTGGCTTTGGGTAACTATTATAAATGTTTATGAGTTTTCAAATTTATTAGGTTGGACTGTAAAAACATAAAATGTAAAAGGTTTGTGTATGTACCATTCCATCGTCATCATCCCGGGGGGAGTAGGTTAGGGTGCTGGAGGAGGAGGGAGTTCTTCTATGCTGCTTGTAGGTGCTGGACCCTTCTGCTGAAAACATATAAAGGCAGGTTCACAAGAAAGAATGCCAGAATCATGTAGTACTCGAGCATTTATCGAGCAAAAAAGAGAAACAGAAATGCAGCAGAAGAAGAAGCATTTAGAAACGAGAAGACTGTTAAGTGTATCACCTTTAGCTCCGGCAGCCACGGCTGAGAAGGTAGGGCCAAACGAGGCCTCCATCCTGCTCTGCAGTGAATAAAGGAGGGGCGGGCACATAGATGGATCATCAAAGAAACAGTATGGAGTTAAACTATCAATTATTTTAAACAAAGAAAGTAACTACAATAGGAACACATCACACAAGACAAGCATAGTCGGGATATTTAATTAAAATCCCTCTTCATGCCACACTAGTGTCTCTCACCCCGCTGCTGGAGTCTGCTGGGGGGGGGTGGAAGGGCTGCTGGGGATGACTGCTGTGGTGGCTGCTGCTGCTGCTGCTGCTGCTGCTGCTGCTCCGGAATATTGGTTGTAGCGAGACGTCTTAACACTGCTCATAACCCAAAGCACACACGTGCACGAGGAAACACTAGCAGCTAGCTGGACTGCTTGGCCTGGGAGGAGGACAACAGTGGGTGCAGAGAGGTGAAAGGAATGAAGGGCACTAGTGAGGAAAACCGTGGGAGAGAGATGTTGTGACACAAACTAATTATAACACTGCTGATTTTTGTCCGAGCAAACAACGGCACTGACTGAAAACAGCACAATATAGCAATATATAATGCTAGCCATAAACTGGCTTTATGTTTTAACAGAGACAGACAGAGAAACACACACACCCACACTAGCCCAAGAATTCTTGGCAAAGACTAGAGGCTACAATACAGCTTAAAGCCACCAAAGATGAGAGGCAATGCAGTGAAAAAATAAGTGCATCATGGAGCATGTGCATTTGAGTTACTGCTGTTGAATGAAGGTTTGGCCTACTTTAATGGCTTCAGGCACAACAACACAATCACACATAACTATTCCTCAGAAATCGTTACAGTATAGAAGACTGTTTTATGGTTTAGTTTCTCATCTGGATTTTTTTTAATAGTTTGTACAAGTTTTAAACTAAGTGTCCATGCTTTCAGGTATTCAGATACAGATGACGTATAAAAATTGGTACTGGGAGGGAAAAAGCTTGGTTGGGGCACCTCTATTATATGCAAACCAAATACTAGCAAAACTCAAGGCACAATTTTAGTCAGCAGCAACAACTAAATACGGGAAGTTCAAAATTACAGAATTTACAGAAATTACTGGTACTCATTTTTAATCCTACATTGTAAAAATGTACATATACTGTACATGCACTGCACAGCAATGCACTGATGTTTTTTGCTTCCTTACAGAAGTTAGTGATACTCCAGAGATGTACACAAAGCTGAAAAAGCAGGAAAAACACACAACAGCTGTCTGACTGAAGGCAGCACTGATCCCAATTTATCAATTCTTCAGTGTGGGAACCTGTTAAAAGTGAACAACATCTGCAAAAGCCTCAAACACACGGGAAGCCTGAGAGGCAGAGAGGGAGGGAGCAACACAGAGAGAGTGAAGAGGGAGAAGTACCAACTAAAAACCAGTGACCCGGACAACTAGACACTGATGTAAACAGAAAGGTATGCGGACTGTCAGCTCATATGGTAACAGGCTGCAGAATCTGCCTGTGAAGCTATCCAGGACCTCTGATCCGCTCCAACCAGCGTCACTGTCTCTTTTCACAAGCCAGGAGATTCCCGTAAAGAGGAGCCTCGACACAGGGAAGGGGGGCGGAACACACACACACACACACACACACACACACACACACACACACACACACACACACACACACACACACACAGAGAGAGAGAGAGAGAGAGAGAGAGAGAGAGAGAGGACCGAAGTTGAATACTGACAGCTAGGTGGCTAAATATTCAAACATACGAAATATGACAGTTTTACGCGTGTTAGCAGCTGTCAACGACAGGTTACAACGCAGTTTCATATCAACCCACATCTTCTTACCAAACATTTAAAACTGCGATAACTAGCAAGCTAAAGTGGCTTGTTTGCTAGCTTAAGTTAGCTAATGTTACATGTTCTATTAGCAATCACTGCCACTGTCGGTCTTTGGCAAACTATGCTAGCCGCCAGCCGGAAGTCCACGTTATTTTGTAGTCAGTAAGACAACAGTGTTTAAAAATCGACTGTTTTCAGTTTGTGAACTTACCATTATTTCTTGCGACAGCGCAGCTCGAAGACTGCAGACGAATTCCTAAATCTTCTCCTCTCTCTGCCTCTGCCTCTGCCTCTGCCTCTGCCTCACATACACACAGCTCGATTGCCGCAGTGTGTGGTGGGACATGTAGTAAAAGCGTACCGCTTTCCCTTGCCGAAAACCCACTTCTCCGCTGTTGGACTGCGCTACCCACAATCCACTTCGCGGAACTGCCATTGGACTCGATGCTGTCAGTAAATTCCGCAAACCAACTGCAAGGCGCACAGTACCCTAATATATCCACGTTCTCCCCGGTTCCGCGTCGTTATTGGCTCTGGCCGTGACCGAGCCATCATGCGACGGCCGCCATCACGTTTGGCGAACGCACGTGCACAGTGGTGTGATCTGATGTAGAGAGGTGCTGGCCAACGGCGCAGAGAAACTGTGAAATACTGTACCCCGCAGCTGCGTGCATGGATGAAACACAGCACTATCAGCGGCAGTACCAAGAGACAAAGGGGAATCATAAGGATTGATGGCACGGAACGTTTCTGCATAGGAAGGCGATAGTAATAACACAGTGCACTACGTATACCGCCCATTCTGTCACTTATGTTGCCATTTTGATTGAAAATGTTAAAGGGCCCACCTTTTCCCTCATGGTAAAACACCACACAAGGACTATATACGCATAGAGATTACGCTGTATAGGATTACCGTATGCACAATTGCACATTGTAAATGATATGAATTTACAATAGAGTAGACAATACACGCACAGCCTACTTCAACAACACAGGACAAATCAAAACTTGAACTGAAGGAGCCAGAGTTTGCATGTTATAATCCTTCATGTTTGGATATCTAGTGCAAATGAGTGGGAAACTGTATAATGCAGGTTCAGAGGACTAATGAAGGGGAGAAGAGATTGATGGGAGGGAAGATTTTTGTGTGTTCACGGGGACTGAGCTGAGCCGAACTGTCTGCGTGTTCATGTAGCAGGCTTCGGCCTTCCATCCAGTAGGAAAAGCTGTGTGTGACCCCACTTCTTCAGGTCATGAACGATGCTCTCTGTCCTGAGACACCAGCGTTGAAATCTTTCATCAGGATTCAGTGTCAGTTCTAATGATTTTAAGGCTTTGCTGTCAAATATTTTGACTGTGGTACACACCAATGCAGTAGAGAGAGATTAGGCCACTTTTAATGTGTTTGGTAGAATTGTTGCTCTTGATGTATCTACCGTGTCTCGCTTTCTGTCGGGTATTTACCCTTTTGGTAAATCCTTGTCGTGCAACTCTTTTCCAGTACAGGAGATGTGTCGTGTGATGTGCTTTAATTTTTGTGGACTTGCATTGAAGCCCACTCTACAACAAGAAACTGTTAGATCCTTCCACATCAGAGAGGGACAATATTATACTAATGCCAAATTCTAACAGGGAAAATACTGTTGGTCACATGTAAATACTATGACATTTTTACTCACTGTTGAGTACCCCAGACTGGCCATATAAACATGTTACTCATATGTTTAAGGGAAACTTGAACTCTGTGGGATTCACATCTCCCTTAGTATTTAGAATAATGTGTTATTTTATTATTTGTTGACATCTCCACACCCTTGACCTCTAGATAAATTCACTGCACTTATTGCACTTAGCAGATGAAGTCATTCTGTTTTGAATGACTACCTCATACTGTAAATTTTCTGTGGGGGTGGTGGTTTGTCACGTTAAGACACATTTATTTCTGATGTGCAGCTTTGACAAAACCCACTTAACTGAGAGCAAATTTTGCAAGATACAACAAAAAATAATATTTATTTAAAATCCCACAATGATATCAGTAAATGATATCAGTATATTAAAAGAAAAGTGTGTGAACGTGTATGTGTGTGTGTATGTGTGTGTGTGTGTGTGTGTGTGCGCGCGCGCGAGCCCGCGCGCAAGTATCTAGGTTGTCAATTAGAATAAACTGCCAAAAAGGATCCAGATAACTCCTTATATTAGGTGAAAGTATATAAACAGTAAACGATAGCTTTTTTAATGACACCTTGTTTTCACCAGAAGAGGGCGCTGCTTGTCCAGATGTAGTTAGGGCATTGGGCTAAAACCCCCTCTTTATGAAAAAAAGTGGCTGAGAGACAAGAGTATAATAATGACACAAAGACAGAATTTTTAATTCATAGCCGCTTAAAAGTTAACAATGCATTAACTGTTACCACAACCAACAGATCATGTAATAGGACCAGGCATTTCACAGCAGACATTTTGACATGTAAGAGTTGGAAAAGCAGAGGTGTAAATAATCAAATGAACGATGGCTGAATTCCATTTAGCTTCATGAGCTGCAGGGTCCTGGTATTATTCATGCTCGCTCCCTGCCACACTGTCATGGCTCACTGGGACCATAATGTCACTGTACTAGTCTATGACAAGTCAAAATACAGTATCTGCTGGGGAAAAGACCCATGTAAACATGAATCATAGTTAAAGGCCCTGCGCATCCATAGTAAACCAGGTGATTTGAATTTTTTTATTTATTTATTTGTCATTTTTGCCTTATTTTGTAGTTAACAGTGAAGAGGCAGACAGGAAACATGAGGATGTGTGATGCAAAAGTTGCTCAGTAACCACAAGGCACCTATGTTAGAGGGCTCTTCGGAGGTTGAGGTCTTTTTCCTCTCCAGAATCCCTTGAAGCGAACATTAGTGTAGTGGAGCCATATCTGTTTGAGTCGTTGGATCCAGACCCAGTTACGCCAAAAGCCAGATCTCTCGGAGCTGAGCATGTAGTTAGAATAGCTCTCTCTGAAAAATGCCCATTGCAAACGTAAATAGCAGTGTGTAGCTATCGAGGGCCCTGCTGCCATCTGCAACCACTGCCGAGCCACATGAGGGTCTGAGGGGAAAGACTGCATTTTGGTGGTGCTGCTACAGCAGTCACAAGCACAAGTCTGACCCACTGCACCGAAACGGAAAAATACTAACTAGAGGGTTGGCATAACGTAGCGTAAACTCCTGTGAATGATGAGTCTGGATCGGTGTATATTTGAAAATGAGCGCAGTTTCACAGACTCCCACTCCAGGACGGGTGCTGGGGGAGGCGGACCGCCCCCCTCTGATTAGAGGGCGTTAACTTACTTTAAAAAAAAAAAAATCAATTCACAATGTGAAGCAGTCCCAAACGGTTGACTCTATCTCGCATTGGCCTTGAAATGTTCAGGATGATTTAAAACAGTAGATGGCGTGTTGAGCCTTTTTCGTTTTCAATAAATCGCAGATTTGTATAATTTAAATAAGAAATGTCAACATCAACACCAACATTGATGTGTTTCGTCAAAGCACAGTCACATCATTTAGTTTACAGCTCCACACACACACGTTTAAGTCTGCAGTACCTCTCTAAACCTCCTGTCAGGACTGCGTGGATGTGACTGTGCCTGTTGAGGTGGAACAAATTACACCCCACACCTCATTCTTGTTAGTGTGTGGAGTCCTTCCTCAAGTAATGCACGGCATTGATCAGCCTGAGCAGAGGTCTAATCAAACAGAATGACTGAAAACACCATTAGGGGCGTGTAGGGTGTGCAATACATAAATTGACACGGACAGTATACACGTGTATACACACTGAGGTACAAATGGTTTAACAAAAAATCAATGGTGGAAGAAGTACTCAGATCCTCTACTTAGGTAAAAGTATCAATGCATGAATCTACAAATACTCCATTACGAGTCCTGGATTCATTTATTTAAGTAATAGTACCTAAGTGTTATCAGCTAAATGTACTCACAGTATCAAAGTAAAAGTAGTTGTTTTGCAAAAAAATGGCTAACGGCAATTTACTGACATTATTAGATTGTTACAGCATTTTAATGTGGAGCTAGTGTTAACTACTTTATATACAGTTAGGTTTACTCCAGTGGTACCCGAGCACAAGATAAATCTGGGGAGTGGTGAGCTGATTAATGAGGTAGGAAGGTAGGAAAAACAGAGTCCCGCTACACAAATCTTGTGAAAATATTGAGCCATTTTGCCCCTTCTGGCCTTGAAGGTTATGTAAATGAAACCATTTGAGAAGTTACAGGCAAAATGTCTCTTTGGTTGAACTGAACTGAATCTGAAACAGACACAGATTTTTTATAAGCGGTCACAAGCCAAAAAGGTTGGGAATCACTAGTTTAATCTTTAACGTTGAATTGTCTTTTATAAACTTATCATATATTTTTGTAAATGTATATTCTTAATATGAAAAGTGACAAGTACTTATACGTAGCTTTCAGATAAATATATTGGAGTAAAAAGTACAATATTTCCTTCTGAAATTGAGCAGAAGTATAGTCCTGGTTGAAATTACTGCCACCCCTGAATTTTAACTACAGAATTTAGAAAATCCTTAGAAATAAATGCAAATCAAACAATTTTGCGTAATCATTATAGTTAATAAAATGTCCAAGGTTACTGAACAAAAGAAAATAAAAAACAAAATGTAAACAATTAGCTCCCTTCACTAATATTCGGTTGTAGAACCTCTGGCAACAGTGACAACTTCTAAACATTTCTTGTAGCCATCTAGAAGCTTCTTGCACCTGTCTGCTGGTAGTTTCTGTCACTGCAGTAAGTAGCATAAAACAGAAACACTCAAGTAAAGTTAAAGTACCTCTAAATTGTAGCTAAATATAGCAACTGAGTAAATGTACTGACTAAAATAACACATTTTAAATGAATTCCTTTTTTATAAAAAGTTAAATTTGTCTCTTTTTATAGCAAATGTTTCACGACCGTGGCCCAGGAAAACATGACTGTTCAGACTGTCAAAAATGTGAGGAGACCAATAGAAAGCTTAACCTCTGTTAACTCTCACAGCAGTGTGATATGATGGGATATATGTGGGATGAGGCGCAGAGAAGTGAGATGCTGCTGGACATTGGAGAGTGGATCTTTTATTACCACACACGGGGCCAATCAGTGCAGCTCTGCAGCCTGGAAACAGTAGGTGCATGTGAATAGATGCCCACATGTACAGAGAGGGAGCTGTAAATAGAAAGACAGAAAAACCAGGCCTGAATACTAAAAATGCAGCCATGAATAAGAGATGATTTGAATGCAGCTTTGTTGATGTGTGCACACGCACACACATGCATATGTCAAACACACATACACGCACAGCTCCATTAGAGGAGGCCCAGGCCATTAGTAGTTTTATCTCCTTTGTGTGGGATGGCACCGAAAAGACTCCCCACTCAATCCCCCCCAGCACACACTCAGACACACACACACACACACACACACACACACACACACACACACACACACACACACACACACACACACACACACACACACACACACACACACACACACACACACACACAAACTACCAGCTTCAACACCAACACACGCATGCAGACTCTCTGATGCAGATGTTTTGGACGGGTTGATAAAGTGTTTTAATGGCGATCACAGCAGCAGAGCACGCTCTCAGTCCACAGAGAGTGATTCAGCCTCATTCCTCATTTTCAAAAAGCCGTCTCTCCTTTCATGCTGATAAGACGCCTCAAACATCTGACACTGTGTACGAAACATCTTCGCCCGTCTCCCCAACTGTGCAGTTACAAAATGTTTCATTGTGTCCCGTCCAAACAGTCTTCATTCACAAAACATTTGTCTCCTTCTGTGCAGATGACCATGCCTGTAACAGCTGACAGTGTGCACAAAGCTGTCTTCCTCCCTCTCACCAATAAGCACACTTAAAATGTGACCTCCAAATGTTTTACTGAGTCAGAGTAACTGTGTGGTATTTCATAGTAATCAGAAACAGCTGACTGCATATATTCTGTCTCTTTCACACAGTATGCTAATGCCTCTCCAGCACCATCAGACAGATCAAGACTGTGCCTGAAATCGCCTCCTTGTTTACTCATTCACTACTCCCTATATAATAAGCAGTCAGTAGTTTACTCAGTAGTGAGCAGTGCATTGAGATTTAGGAAACTTACTAATCATCATCACTCTGCAACTCTAGAGATGCACCATGGTAACTTTCTCATATTTAAAATGTGGCTCATTGCTTTGTGGGATTGTTAGCAGAAAGAAGTGTGCACGCCAGGGGCACCACTCTTTTTGTCCCATTGTGGAATTTTTGAGGGCTCTATATAGAGGCAAAATTTATACACTCAAATAAAATGGCGGAGGGTAAATGCAGTGCACTATATTGTAAACAGGGAGTCGTTTCAGACAGCCCATGTTAGCAGGGGAAAATAGTGGAGCATTTAGTGGGAAAAGAGCCACATGATGTTCTCAGAAGTGAATAATGGACATTACACCTCACCTTCATCGGGTGGCCAGATATAGGACTTTAAATGAATGCTAATGTTGCTCAGTATCTGCTGAATGTGTGAATAGACTATTGATGCTAACATGTTCACCATATCCACTTGAAAGGTTGTACTATGTCTGTGTTGTGTTTATAGCGTGTTTCTGCTGCCCCCAAATAACACAATGGTGGCAAAAAACAAATTAAAGCTCACACCATGCAAAGAATACAACTGTAGTATATTGAGAAGCATATATACTACACTATGTAGTATATTGTTCCACAGTACTTTGAGAATTACAAATGTGTCATGGTGTGTTGCATTTACAGTGTATGCTGAAACTCTGCATCAGAACGAATATATGAGTGTTTTGTTGCATCTTTCCTCACAGAAAGTCAGAGTAAGCAACTTTCTGACTCTTCATCTCACATAGCACTTAGTGGCTGGTGGGACTGGGGAAGATGAAAAGGTTAAGTTATTGTTGGTGGGTTGTTTTTTTTTTCTGGAGAGAGTAGAAGACTAGATTCAAATGCCAAAATTTTGTTTGCTCTTGGCTCTCAGGTATAATTATTTTTTACAAATGTTGCTTATGTTGCCAGGTCAGTGTCAATCCAATCTGAGCAAACCACACCCACACAGTCGTACTGACGCAAGTCAGGGGATTTTTGACTGTTAAAGTACTAATAATTAATATTTCAGGATATTTTTTTATGAACCCTCTCTTTTACTTGCTTATTTAGCCTTACTCTATCTTACCGCTCTCTCTCCGTAACTCTGCCACCAAGCACACATGCAAACAAAGAATACACACAATCCACAAGGCACCAAACACACACACTTTTTTGCACACACTTGACCTGGATAGAGACAAGAGGGTGGCAATTCTCCCCATTGACTGGGTCCATTAGGGGCCAAAGTGCAGCTGAGCCACATGCTGTACAGCCACAAAGAGACACACTGGATTACAGAGAGACAGCCAGGCCCATATAATGGAGGGCTGGGTGGGGGCGGGGTGGAGGGCAGAGGGGGCAGAGGATGTGGGTGAGGGAAAAAAAGGGGGGAGGGATTTAATCTATTTCATGAAGGTTCCATTTTTATATTCTAAACATATTAAGAGCTGGGTATTATGTGTCATTCTCATTTAATTCCACTGATTGTTCACTCAGAGTCTATTCATAGCGATAAGGGCCAACGAACACACACTTCCGTCCAACACTGCTCATCAGATTAGGACATTTTTTGTTAATTTGTTGAGATGAAACATTTTTTGAATGTTGGCAGACATGGGCTGAGGTGGGCGAGTTCAGGTTTTAGTGCAGCGAGGAAAGATGAGAAAGGCTTAAAGCGGGAACGGAATATTCCCTTCACGGGACATGATATGGAAGACTGGATGTTTCTAGAAACAGAACAAGAAACACACAGGCAATCCTCTCTCTTTTAGTCACTCACCGGTCCACCCTTCCTTCATTTTTTCTATCTTTTTCCACCCTATCTATCCATCTAACTATCTATCTATCTAGTTAGTCTTTTTTTCAGTAATGTGCTGTAAAGCTGAGCTTTCTGATCTGAGATGTGCGTTATGAATTAATGATCAGTGCTGAGTAAGACCCTGTTTTTAAGTGCTGCTGGTGCTCACATCACCACCACTGCTGCCCCATCTGTCTGTGTGTGTGTACATGTGTGTGTGTGTGTGTGTGTGTGTGTGTGTGTGTGTGTGTGTGTGTGTGTGTGTGTGTGTGTGTGTGTGTGTTTGTGTGCGTTTTCCAGTTTTAAATATGCTCCACCTTTCTGCACGCGAGAAGAAACGATTAACCCTTCACCGACAAATACTGACAATCTGGAATATTACCCTTTTCTTTCAGTCATATGAGCAGGAGACATAGTGAAACAGCTGACGTGATGGTTGTCAAAAAAAACCTCTGGCTGTGACTAAATCTCGATGAATACAGGTGAACTTCTGGTGAACAACTCTCAGGATTTGATCAAAGCCATTCACTACTTATCTCATTTGAAGAGAAAACCCATCACTAAGGTGAATTTGAGACAATTTTGACCCTGGAGACTGTTTTGTTACAGTTTTTCTCAGTTGTTTAAAGCTATAGTTTCATATTTTTGAAAATACAAAAGATAACACGTTAATATGATGGATCTGGCAGCAGCCAGTTCGTTTATCTTATTTCAGCACAAAGACAGAAAACAGGGGGAAACAGCTAGCCTGGCTCTGCTCAAAGGTTCAAAACCAAAAAAGCTTTGGAGGTGCTGGTTGGCAGATTTTGTTACCTTTGGACAGAGCCAGGCTTGCTGTAGTCTTTATTCTTTTTTTTCCCTCATTTTGCCTCACGTGTGTCTGCTTTGATTTGTAATGTAGCCTGAACCTTTGCCACTACTCATATGTGTCCATTTACACAGCCAAAGCAATTGCAACTGATGGTGGAGATACTAGTTTCCCTGCATCTTGTGTCATCAATTTACCGTTGATGATTTCTCTCAGACAACCTTCTACTTGTCATATCTGTATTTTATATATATATTTTAAGACAGTATCGTATTTTTGCTGTTATAGTTTGCGAAGGTCCTGATCACTAGTGTGCTTGGTGAACTGGTTTTGTTAAACCATTAGACCTTCTCTAATGGAGAATCACTAATCTGCTGAACGACATCTAATCCCAACACACCAAACCGACACACATACAGGTCATAGTATGCAATCTCACAGCACATTTACACTGAGAGCTGTAATCTAATCTAATCCAACCCCTCTTTACTGGCTGTACGGGATCATCAAATATGTCACACCATAAAAGACAGATTAATGGGAATGGATGAAATTGTGGAGACTTCCTGGATTAAAAATCTAACAGCTTGTCAAACGCCTGAAGCCACAAGGTGTTTCCAGAGCCTTCTGTGTGGAAAGAGAAACTGCAGAGGGACCTGGTTGTTACACAGACCGCCTTAAATGGAACGGAGTCACTACTGATGTTATTAATTTAGCTTTTCCTGCAATGTCAATTCAAAAACCCTGCTTACATCTGGCATTAACCTGTCTCTTGGGTGATCCGAACACAGGTGGCATTTATATCTGTGGGTCTATCATGTGTCTCCAAAGTGTCCAGCTGACCAGTTGTGTTGGTCCACCACTTTGGTCCAGTCAGAAATATTTTGACAACTATTGGATGGATTGCTAAGAATTTTTTTTTTTACAGATATTCACAGTTCCCAGAGAATGAATTCTACTGATGATAGAGGGGAGGAAGACGCAATAGCTTTTAAAAACTGGGATAATGGTTCATATTCTCAGACAGTGTCCCCAGGAAGACATCCATAGCATTGTACTCAGTTTTTCACATTAAAAATACCACAAGTAGTTGTGTAACAAATGAAAAAAAGAAAGCTAGTGAGAGATGTACAATGCGATGACTCCTCTCTCACCTCTGCACAGCTAGCAAATCATCATACTGAGAAGTCCAAATAAACGGTAGAATTAATGATGACTCACTCCTAAATGTCTTTTAAAAGTAGCTGCATCCAGACTTCTGTGTGAAAGATCTTTGTCTCTCTCTATCACCGCTATAAAACAAGCTGGTGGCAATAGCTAGACGCCAACACAGGAGCATTAATGTGGCCAGGAAACAACCAATTACACACTGAGAAGATCGGGATTATTGATTATGATTTTGCAGCAACTCTTATGTCCAGTTACTTTCTTCATGTCCTTAAATTGTCAGTGTCATTTAGAAGAATAAAGGACTGAGGTAAGTAGTAAGTTAAGTAATTTATCAGTATGTATTCAATATGTGAGCGGTTCCAAGTTTTGACAATGCGTCATATTCCTGCTTTTCCATTCTGCTGAACATGGCACGAATGTAACATGTAGCAAGTACATGAGTGAGTCTGAGCAGCACAGCTCTTTAGCTGACATGAGGAAGAGGAGGAGAGAGGAGCTCTGTGCATCATGGGAAGTCTCCAGGCAGCCTAGGCCTATAGCATCATAACTAGGGATCAGCCCTAATACCATTCCTTAAAATTGGCACAGGACCCCAGTCAGTAGGTAACAAAATCTGCCAACCAGAACCTCTAGAGCTCACCAAGTAACACTTTATATCTTGTTTGTTTAATCAGTACAAAAGCCAAAGTGTAAAATACAGACAATTCACAGTTTTACAGGGAGTTATGTACCAGACTATTTCTTGGCTGGAGCAGTTGCCAGGCAACCAGCAGAGACTTCAGTGCTAATTGTTGTTTTTACACTTTGGTTTGACTATGGAATAAACCAGTGAGATGTATTGTGTTAATTACTGACCTTTTGAGGTGCTGGTAGGTGGATTTTGTTCCCTTTGGACAGAGCCAGGTTAGCCCCCCCCCCCTGCCAGTCTTTAAGCTATGCTAAACTAAGTTGACTAGCTGCTTGCTACCGCTACATATTTACCATACAGACATCTTCTAATCTAGTTTTTGGCAAGAAAGCAAATAAACTTATTTCCTGGGACGTAGGAAGCGTACTTTTAGCGGCTTCTTGAGAAAGTGAAGATATCATCCAAGTATACAATCACAAAGCAGTTGAGGAATCACAGAGGACACCATTGACTAAGGCTTGGACAACTACAGGCACATCGGTAAGGCCGAAGAGCATGACAAGGTACTCAAAGTGACCTAGGGGGGTGTTGAAAGCGGTGTTCCACTCATCTCCCCCATGAATTCTCACCAGATGATATGCGTTCCTCAGAACTAGTTTGGAAAAGGCTCCATGAAAGAGTTCAAAGGCTGAGTTCATCAGGAGCAATGGGTATTTATTCTTCATAGTGATATAATTAACCCCTCTTAAGTCAATGCAGGGGTGAAGAGTTTTATCTTTCTTGGAAACAAAGAAGAAACCTGCACCCAAGGGAAAAGAGGGGCAAATTATTCCTGCAGCAAGGGAGTCATTGATATAGGTCTCCATGGCTTCCCTTTCTGGGAGGGACAAGTCTGCTGGTGGAAGAGGAGCTTCAGGAATAAGATCTATTGCAGATCTTTTCATGATGGTTACCTGAGAGATTGAGGTATCGAGGCTCAGTCTGCTGAGTAACACAGGCCAAAAGCCTACCCTCCAGCGCACTGGTATCTAATGGGAGATCGAGAAGTTCCGCAGTTATACTAGACTGGGCAGCTAGCATCTCATCTGAGAAATTTTCATCAGCTCCGGAGTCTACTAGAACAGGCAGGGACAAATAATGTTGGTTCAAATACAATGTAGCATTGAATTGCATTCTGGGACGGGAGGCAGGAGATGAAGCGGTTTGGCTCACCAGCAGCCCCAGTTACTGGTGAGCTTCCCCTTTTGGCCAATGTGGGCAGGCAGCAAGGAAAATGACCGTTGTAGCCACTGTAAATGCGTTCACCCGCATTCATACTCTGCTTACGTTCTGCGGAGGAAAGACATGCTGGACCCAATTGCACGGGCTCCTCCCCCGAGAAGGCTGGAGTTGCTGGCCTAGGAGCTGCTGGGACTGCGGAAGGAGGACTGCGGCTGGATCTAGTGGAGGAAGGTGAGGGCAGAGCTGAAGAACGGCTGGATCTCACCCTGCACTATTCACGGAGGCGATTATCAAGTCTAGTTGTCAAAGAAATCAGAACACAGAGGGCAATTTCATCTTCTACCTGGTCACTTAATCCCTTTGAGAATACTCCTTGGAGCACCTTGTCATTCCAACCAGAATCAGCCGCTGGAGTCTGTGGTGAAGGATGACGGATGTCGGCTGGACTGGGGCCGGCGTCCAGGGATTGACTGAGTGAGATGTGTTGAAACTTGGTCCACCTGGTCACCAATCCATGTCATGTGTGCTGACAAAGTCCATAAATTTTCCATTACCTCACAGAGAGTCTGCTCATGTTGTCATACAAGAGCGCCTTGGCTGGTGAGGGCCTGATGGAGTGAGTTAGCGTCCACCGGGTTAATTGTGGCCAGACTGTTCTGTCATATTTGCAGAGGAACGCAAATGCAGGACAAACAACCTCAGAGTTTAAAATCAAGAAGATTGAGTTTATTGGTTAGCTCTGTAGTGAGAATGAGGACTAAGTGGGGGGGTTTAAGCAAGGGGCTTAGGGAAGCAGGCAGCAGATGGAGAGGGGGCTGTGTCAGGAACAGGGTAGGCAGCAATCTTGAGAGGCCAGCGAAAGAGTAGTTGAAAGGGCAGGCTGGAGGGCTTTGAAAGGGGGGGCTGAAAACACAGGGAAAAGGGAAACACTAGAGAACTAAAAAACACAAGGTAAAAAACTGGAGTCACATTATTTCTACTGTATAGTTTTTGCAGTAATCTGTATATTTTTACAATGTACCTCCTCAGTATCACTGCTATTATGTCTTTTCTTGGGTTTCCTGTATGAGTTTCTGCAGGTGGCCGTCTTTACTTTATTCATCCATCCCAGCTAACACTGCTCATGCTCATCTGTTTATTGCAAACAAACCGCTATCGCTGCTGTTGTTACTGCTTTCAGTGCTTACACTTCAGCCCACACTTCAACTGACATTGTCTTTCAGTCTATGCGCTTAAAATAACATTCATATCTTTCAGGACTTCCAGCTCAACTGACACTTCAGTCCAGTTTATCACTTACAGTTCAACTGACACTTCAACTCCTTTCAGTGTTTGAACTTCCACTGAATTTTCACCACTTGAAGCACTTTACTTCAGCTGATGCCACAACTTCACGCAGTGTTTATATTTAAAATAACACTTTATCTTTATTAAGTGATTACACTTAAATCATCATTTCAGCTTCATTCAATGCTTGCACTTCAACTGACGCTTCAACTTCACTCAGTAATTACACTTTGACTACTACTTCTATTTTAACTAAAGCAATGGAAACATTTTTTTCCATTTCTTAGTTACTCTGAGGACTTTTTTTTCAACTGACCACTTTTTTTAGAGCCTCTACTAAATGTTTGAGTTGTCCAATTGACAGTAAAAGTAGATGTTCAACAATCTGCTTAATTTTTCTTTATTACATTATATTGAAGACATTCTTTAATTACACATATGTTTTTATTGACAAGATGAATACATAAAAAAATAACCTATGATCATATAAAAAGAACAAAAAAGTAATTTTAATATACAGTACAATCTTTATAGAACTACATTGCACAACTGTTTTGGGGTTGATGGAGCCACTTGTTGTGGTTTTAAACAAACCATTGCTGACTGGTATTCAACACAAGAAAACGAAATAATTTCTATACATGTTTTTTTAACTTGAATTCTTCTCTCTCTCATAGTTTTGTATTTCCAAATCTCTCTCCTCTCTCCTCCTGTCGCCTTCTGCAGGTGTTTCTGCCCCTGGTGCTGCAGAGTCTAGATCCGTGACTGCAAACCAGCTACTGCCCCCATGATCCAGCTCAACACCCACTGCTTCAGTTATCGTGATTATCATTACTATTATCATATTTAGTTTTATTAGTGTTGTTATGCACCCTATTATTATAATTATTAGCTTTATTATTAGTCTCATTATTGTCACACATCTTTATATTATACATCTACTGTGCTATTCCCCCCCCTTCAACCCAGCCGGTTAGGGCTGACAGCCGCCCACCATGAGCCGGGCTCTGTTCAAGGTTTCTACCTGTTAAAAGGGAGTTTTTTTCTTTTTCCTGTCACCAAGTTCTTGCTCATGGGGGAATGTTTGGTCTCTGTAAACATAACTATAAAGAGTCCTGGTCTAGACCTGCTCTACATGAAAAGTGTCCTGAGATAACATCTGTTATGATTTGGCGCTATATAAATACAATTGAATTGAATGTCAGTGTAGACACACCTGCCCCCCCAATGCTCAGAGTGAAGTTGTCAATGTTCACAACTGCTTTTGTGCTTAAATTTGACTTTGGCGGATCCTCATTTATTTACATCATTCTGTTCAGTAATTGCTCTGAAACTGAACTAAATAAAAAAAATATTGTGATTTTTTTCTGCTGCTGACTTCCTGGAATTAAGCAACCTGAAAATGTCTGGTTCTGAAAGCAACAGCGCTCCCTGAGAAGTTTTTGGGGTCTTAAATGCATCAGCTGAGTATTGGAGATGTTTCAAACAGGTTGCGTGAAATACAACTGATACAACTCAAAATGTGACTTTTGTGAACATCATTAAAGAGGTTATACAGACAAAGGAACTATTTATTAATGCACAAAAATACAATCATTGAATCAGCAATGAAACTTTACACACAATATATATAGTGCAGCTCTTCTTCTGTGGTCTCTCAGCTCCAATGCTCCAGTATTTCTCACATGTAAAAAAAAAAATTTTTTTTTTTTTTTTTTGCTCTCAGTGGGAATCTAAATCTGCCTTTTACAGATGGAGCTATAAGTGGCCATATTAGGGCAGAAATCCAGAGTCTGGCAATGGGTCCACGCACACGCACACACACACACACACACACACACACACACACACACACACACACACACACACACAGGGAACGGAGTGAAAGTGAGGACAGGTCTTTGCTTCCTATGGCGCTGTGGTACCTGCTTAAACACCCCCCTCCCTCCGCCTCGGCTGGTCAACTCTCTAAAAGCATTTTCGGAGATCTCTCTCTCTCTCTCTCTCTCTCTCTCTCGGACGCACACACATGCTTGCGCACACGCACTGACGCTCTTATATGAGGATCCCAGCAGAGAAGCGGGCAGTGAACGGCGGAGCGCGCACCAGCTCGTTAACTTGTCCGCTGTCTTTGCCCCCCCCCCCCTCCTCATTCACGGGCAGCTTCAGCAGCTACAACAAGCCGGACTACCGGGCTCCCACCGGGTAACAAGAGTCAGAAAGCCTCAGACTGGTCGTCATCGTCGGTTGTACTCCGGAGACTGCGGATTTTATCCTTGATCTTTTCCAGTGGGTATCGAGAGATGAATAGAGTCTACGGACACTGAGTCTTCTGTTATTTGTTGTCCAGCTGGGAAATAAAAATCCTCCATCCGTGTGCCGGTCCAGCTGTCTTCTCTGCCCGCCCCCTCCGGTTTAACTGCACCGGTCAGACTTAGAAAGAGCAACAGCCTCCACCGGCGCATTCAGTGAGGTAAGAGATGCGACTGTCTCCGTCAGCCACATTACACAGTTAGAGTCATTCACAGAGCCTGCTGTGCCAACACAGTGGGTCCCTATTAGCACATCACAGGCCTTTCTGCAGCAAAAAATGAGTTTGCATAGTATATGTATGAGAGGGGGGTCAGATTGGGCTAAAAAATGAATATCTAGGTACTATTCACTAGAGGCAAAAATAATCCTTTAGACTATACGTGCAAGTATGTCATCGGCGTTTATTTTAAATGTACTTATTAAAGTGCAACAATACTTTGCGCTGTCCGCCCCCAGCTCCCCAGCACACGCATCTCAGCACTGGGACATGTGGAACCCACGAATATTACATAAAACTCACATTTCTCCTCTGCACTTCCTCCTCCTCCTTTTTCTCTCTTCTCTGTTCTCTGGCCTCTCCTGACCCTGTTGTAAGGGTAGATTCTGCTTGTAGACTGGGGCGACTGTACATTACTGATAGTTACGTTGTTTATTCAGTGTAGTAGATAAATGCTAAATAAACCGTTTTAAATATATGACCACAAAGTAGTTTTGTGCCTCTTTGTGGCTGTGTTGCGTCTCATTGGGGTTGTTGTTCTGCATCTGTTTGTTGTTGTTTTGTGCCTCTTCGTGTTTGTTTTACATCTCTTTGTTGTCATTTAATGTTTCTTTGTGGTCGTTTCACATCTTTTTGTAGTCGATTTTGTCTGTTCGTGGTCATTTTTTGTTTCTTTGCACTCATTTGATTTTGACATTCCAGCAAGAAATGTTAACAGTCATTTCATACGCAGGCTCTAGTCCAAGGACCCTGGGCCTGTACCTGGTGGGACCCATCAGTAGTCCATCCATGATACTAATAAACCAACTACCTGTCACCTTCTGACTGACGAGGTGCCCAGTTAGATTGCACCCCACTGGCCCCACCCCTGGCTCTGTTATCTTTTCACCCTGTGGGGCTCACACACACACACACACACACACACACACACACACACACACACACACACACACACACACACACACACACATACGCACACAGACACAGACACACTGTGAGGGACTAACACACTCAGAACTCTGACTGAGCTCCTTACAATGAGGGAGCAGTGGACACAGATATATAACAGCTGACCTTAGTGTGTCCTGACACATGCAAACATTTATTCCATCCAGTCCAGTTCAGGCCTATATTGATCACATCTGATCGACTGGATGTTTTCCCCATGCAGCGGGGGCCACGCTGGTGTGATATCAGCTGGGCTGGTCCAGTGGCTTCAGAGCTCATTGAAGTGCCGAACAGATCGCCTGGTTGTAAAAGCTCAAACACCGCCTGTCAGTGTCTGGCATTTATTATCCTCAGCAGCAATATCTCCTCCTCAGTTTAACGGCAAGGCGCCTCCTCTCTCTTTCTGAGTCTCCACTCTCAGCTGGTCAGAGGAGCTCTGCCTGTTCCGTTCTATTTTTAGTCTCTGTTTACAATGCAGCAGCTATAGAGGCAAGACGAGTCCCTCACTCTGTTTCCCTCCATTGTCTTTTATTCTTCTTTTTGTCTTTACCTCTTTCACTCATTTTCACTTGTTCGTGTCCCTTTCCCCTTTGGTTTACCCGTTTAACCTTCAACTATCATCACAGAAGTCAGATTGGGCAATTCAACATATTAAACTCTGGTAGCAGTTCACCTCGCACTGCCACCTGCTCCACTGACATGCACACACGCAGGCACACATACGGTACTCTACTGTCAGAGGCTGGGAGAGCAGCGGAGGAGACAGGGGGTAGAGGTTAATCTCTGGATGCATTTGACCCAAATCACCATGCGACCTACATACCCTCCCCTAAAACAACCACCCCACTTTCCCCCCGACACACCCACCCAAACATGTCTTTAAAAAGCACCACGCTCACACAAATACACCACAACCTTTTGGATGCCGCACCACACTTTGACTGAACAACATAATTCCAGGACCCTGTAAGTTGTTAATCACTTGTAACAAAACGTGCCACGCTACTGCACTCAGCCTAAACTGCATTTTAAATAGAGAGATAGAGAATGTTTGATTAGAAGTTCTCAGAAAATAATGTTAATGAGGGAAATGTAATTAACTTCAACATCTTTTATGATACTTTAGCGTAATCTTGAGGCAAAACTGACCTCCCTTCATGGAAAGTGTCCCAGTTTAGACTTGAAGCTCCATATCCACCGCAGCAACCAATGCATCCACACCCAGACCTTAACCGAACACCACACACTGCTATCCTGAACTCCCAACCAGTATTTATCACACTGACACTGAAGTTAGGCCTAAATGAAATTCATTTTTGATCACATTATCTTACATTACATTACCTTTCATTGCTCTGCTTTGAAGGTGATACTGTGCCAAGTTTACAGCAGTGAATTATTAATATTCATTCTAGTATGAATACTGCCATGAAGACTGGCACCTTCTACTGCCTCTGCACTAACGGGGCTTAATAATTAGTTTTTGGCTGTAGGTTAGATTTTATGGGGGAACCTGCTGGAAAGCACGGGGCACTGTTGTTTCGGTGCAAATGCAGAAAAATTCTGTTCAGACGGTACAGAGATTATGTACGAGTCGACTACATGTTTATTTCCACAGTGATTCAGCAGCTCAGCTGATTAAAAACATATCGCGCAGTAGACTATGACCCAGGGAGGCAGGGGAAAAACAACAAGCTTGAATCGTAATAACTTTGTTGATCCCTTTACCTTTAATCTAGCTCCATCATTAGGTCAAATTTTTTTATTTGTCCGATACTTTTCTTTATCACAAAATACCTGCAAAACTACTGACATTCCCCGCAGCCTCAGCTGGACTTAAACAGTAAATATTCCTACAACTAATTTCAAAGAAGATACGTGTTTGGATTGATTACAGAACATTTTTATCAGCTAAGCTCAGCTGTTACTCTCACTTCAGTTCTTCTTTTAAAAAGGACCTGATGTCTTAATTCGCTTTGGGAGAAATCTTCGCCTCACAATTTTAGCAAACACTCAACTTCAGCACTAAAATTTAAATATAATATAAAGTGATTTGAATTGTCTCCAATGAAATAAATTGAATTGAAGACGCTTTCAAGTCTGCGACAGTTGAAACCTTTAATCTATAACTACTTACCATTTCAGATTCACCACCGCTCATCACCAACCCCACTACTACCACTGTCGGGCCGCAGCTGGTCAACAATGCATAATGTAGTTTGAAGTTGACGGTTGCCAGGTCATAGTCTCAGAGTATCCCCCATATCCCAGTCTTCCACTCTTTATCATAAAAACCAACGTTTTGCAGAAAACCCACAAACCTGGCAACTCTGCATAGATCTTACCTGTAGCACAGAGGGGATTTGAAATGGCAAGATTGTTTGAGACTGGTAAAAATATTGGTAGGGACAATTCAGCAACACCTTGACACTGGAAGGGACATGTCCCTGTTGTCCATACCCATATCTACACCCATGCAAAGTACTGTAGCAATTTTCCAAGTAATGTTTCTATACATTGATTTAAATCCCAGGTTGCTTGATAGTTCAAATCCCTCACTTGGGACAATTAACTCCTTTCCAAAGCCAAGGGGCAATTAACTGTTTGCTGACAGAAAACCATGACCTCAGACTTGGAGGTGCTGATTCTCATC